>NC_073273.2:22107500-22407500 GCF_029289425.2 Pan paniscus | reverse complement strand
CCACACCACTCTATACCATTCCATTCCACTCCATTCCATTCCGTTCCAACCCCTGCCATCCCATTCCTCTCCATTCCATTCCAGGCCAATCCACTCCACTCCAATACACTCCACTCCACTCCATTCCACTCCATTCCACTCCATCTTCTCCACTGCTCTCCCTTACATTCCATTCGATGTTATTCCATTCCATTCCATTCCACTCCGTTCCATTATATTCAATTCCACTGCATTCTGATCCAATCCACTCCACTCCACTCCACCCCACTGCATTCCACTCCTTTCCATTCCATTCCATTCCATTCCACTCCATTCCATTCCACTGGATTCCACGCCATTCTTCTCCACTCCACTCAATTCCACTGCATTCCACTGCTTTCCAATCCATTCCATTCTATTCCAATGCATTGTGATCCACTCCACTCATTTTCACATCTCTAAACTCCATTCTGTTCCATTCCGTTTTGTTCCATTCCGTTTTGTTGCGTTCCATTCCATTCCAGTCCATTCCCTTCCACTCCACTCCATTACACTCCACTCCATTTCACTCCATTCCACTCCACTCCAATCCACTCCACTCCACTCCTTTCGTTTCCAATCCATTCCTTACCTTCCACTCCATTCCACGCCATTCCACTTCACTTCATTCAACTCCAATCCACTCCATTCCACTCAATTCCATTCCACTCTAATCCATTCCATTCCCTTCTACTCCATTCCCTTCCATTCCTTTATTTCGACTGGATCTCACTCTGTCACTGAGACTGGAGTGTAGCAGCCCAATCTTAGCTCACATTTTATTTCCCAATTCGGTTCCATTCCATTCCATTCCATTCCATTTCAATCCACTCCATTCCACTACACTCTACTGCAATCCACCCCACTCCACTCCATTCCATTTCACTCCACTCCATCCCATTCCATTCCACTACTCTGCGATCCAGTCCAATCCACTACACTACACTTATATCCACTCCCCTCCACACCAATCCATTCCACCCCATTCCAATGCACTCCACTCCATTCCTTTGCACTCCACTCCATTCCATCTCATTCCATTCCATTCCACTCTATTCCACTGCACTTCAATCCACTCCACTCAAATCCAATCCACTCCACTCCATTCCAATCCGTTCAATTCCATTCCATTCCTTTCTGTTCCATTTAATTCCATTCTGTCCCATGCCATTCCATTCCATTCCACTACATTCCATTTCAATCCATTGCACTCCACTCCACTCCATTCCTTTACTCTAAACTCCAATTCACGACACACCACTTAATTACACTCCACTCCAATCCACTCCATTCCATTCCAAAGCACTCCGAACCACTGCACTCAACTCCACTCCACTCCATTCCAGTCGGTTGCTTTACATTCTGTTCCGTTCCTTTACTATCCATTCCATTCCACTCCACTCCATTTCTCTGCAATCCTTTTCACTCCATTCCACTCCACTCTACCCCCCTCTACTCCACTCCGTTCCACTGCCTTCCACTGCACTCCAATCCGTTGCACTCCACTCCACTCTAATTCACTGCACTACACTACACTCCAAACCGTTCCAATGCATTCCATTACACTTCACTCCCATCCAGTGCACCTCAGTCCACTCCACTCCATTAGCCTCCAATCGGCTCCATTCCGCTCCAGTGCACTCCAATCCTCTTAATTCCATTCCACTGCACTCTATTCCATTCCATTCTACTAAATTCCATTATATTCTTTAATTTCACCTGGATCTTACTCTGTCACTCAGACTGGAATTCTGTGGCACAATCTTAGGTCACATTTCATTTCTCCATTGCATTCCATTACATTCCATTACTTTAAACTCCACTCCAATCCACTCCACTTCACTCCAATCCATTCCATTCCACTCCACTCTATTCCATTCCACTCCACTGCACTCCATTCAATTCCATTCCACTCCACTCTATTAAATTCCATTTCATTCCTTTCCATTCCTCCCCACTTCACTGCATTCCATAACATTCCATACCATTCCATGCCATTCCATTCCATTCCATTCCAGAAAACTCATTTCTCCATTCCATTCCATTACGTTACATTCCAATGCATACCGATACACTCTACTCAACTCCACTCCACTCCATTCCACTCCACTCTTATCACTTCCTTTCAAATCCATTCCATTCCAACCCATTCCATTCCATTCCATTCCACTCCACTCCACTCCACACACTGCCCTCCACTCCATTCCATTACTTTCCATTCCATGCCACTCCATTGCATTCCATTTCACTCCATTCCACTCCACTCACTGCCACGCCATTAAACTCCATTACATTCCATCGCCTTCCACTCCACTCTATTCCATTCCATTCTATTTCATTTCTTTCCATTCCTTTACATTGATGGGATCTCACTCAGTCACTCAGGCTGGAGTGCCGTGGCACAATCTTGGCTCACATTTCATTTCACCATTCCATTTCATTCAATTCCTTTCCATTCCACTGAATTTTATTCCACTCCACTCCATTCCACTCTACTCCTGTCCACTGCATTCCACTCTACAACACTCCATTGCACTCCACTCCATTCCACCCCACTCCATTTCTCTCCATTCCATTCCACTTCACTCCAAACTTTTCCAGTCCACCCCACTCCATTCTAGTGCATTCCATTCCAGTCCACTCTGCTTCATTCCACTCAACTCCATTCCTTTCCATTCTACTGTACTCCATTCCACTCCAATGCACTCCATTGTATTCCACTCCTCTTCACTCCATTCCAATCCACTCCACTACATTCTACTCCATTCCATTCCATTCCATTCCATTCCATTCCATTCCATTCCATTCCACTTCACCTCATTCCATTTCTTTCCACTCCTTTGCATTCCTTTCCACTCCACCCAATTCTATTCCACTCCTGTCTTCTCCATTGCCCTCCACTAGAGTTCACTCCACTCCACTCCATTACATTACACTCAACTTCCTTCCAATCCATCTTAATCCACTCCATTCCATTCCGCTCTAATCCCTTCCATTGCATTCCACTCCATTGCACTCCTCTCCATTCCACTCCACTCCTTTCCGCTCCACTCCATTCCACTCCTTTCCATACCATCCCATTACATTATATTCTATTCCATTCCATTCCATTCCATTACAGTACATTCTTTCCCATTCAATTCCACTGCACTGTGATCCACTGCACTCAATTCCACTCCAATTCACACCAGTGCTTTCCGTACCTTTCCTTTCCATTCCGTTCCATTTCGTTCCATTCCACTCCATTTTATTCCACTCCACTTCATTCCACGCCACTCCTTTTCACTCCATTCCACTCCATTCCTCTCCACTCCATTCCACACACTACATTCCAATCCACTGCTCTCCATGCCATCCCATTCCTTTAAATTCCATTGCATTCCATTTTTTCATTCCATTTCACTCCATTCCACTCCATTCCATTCCACTACACTACACTCCTCTACACACAAGTCCACTCCATTCCATTCTACTCCATTCCATTCCACTTCACTGTATTCCTTTCCACTTCACTGCGTCCTATTCTATTCCACTCTATTCCATTCATTTCCATTCCACTCTGCTCCACTGCACTCCATTCCATTCCATGCCACTCCATTCCATTTCCACTCCACTCCACACCACTCCACTCCTTTCCTTTCCATTATATTCAATTCCATTCCATTCCATTCCTTTCCATACAACTCCAATCCATTCCATTCAATTCCACTCCACTCCTTTCTATACTTCTCTCCACTCCATTCCACTCCATAACATTCAATTCTACTCCATCGCATTCCACTCTACTGGATTCCACTGCACTACTCTCCACTTCACTCCATTCCTCTCCTCTCCATTCCTCTCCCCTCCAGTCCATTCCACTCCAAACCTTTCTGTTCCTCTCCATTTCATTCCATTCCACTCCATTAAACTCCATTCAACTCCTCTCCTTTCCTCTCACATCCAGTCCATTTCCCTCCACTCCAATCCACTCCATTCCAATCCAGTCCACTCCACTACACTACATTCCGTTTCATTCTACACCATTCCTTCCCATTCCTTTATTTTGACTGGATATCACTCTGTCACCCAGACTGGAGTCAGGGTCCCAATCCTAGTTATCATTTCATCTCACCATTCCATTCCACTCCATTCCATTCCATTTCACTACATTGCATTTCATTCCATTCCATACCACTCCACTCCACTCCATTCCACTCCATTTTATTCCACACCCCTGCATTACATTCTACTCTACCTCATTCCGTTTCTTTTCTTTTTTTGATTGGATCTTACTCTGTCACACAGACAGGAGTACAGTCGCACAATCTTAGCTCACATTTCATTTCACCATTCCATTCCATTCCATTCCATTTGATTCCCTTCCATTCAATTCCATTCTACTGCACCCCAATCCACTCCACTCAACTCCACTCCACTCCGTTCCATTAAGTTCCATTCCATTCCTTTCTATTCTTTTACACTCCATTCCCTTCCACTCCACTCTGTTCCACTCCACTCCATTTCTCTCCATTCCACTCCATTCGGCTCCATTCCACTCCACCGAATTCCCCTCAACTCCATTCCATTCCACTCCATTCCATTCCATTCCATTCCATTCCATTACATACCATTCCATTCCACTCCAGTCCAATACAATCCACTTCTTTGAATTCCACTCTATTCCATTCCCTTCCAGTGCATCCCACTCCATTCCATTCCACACCATTCTAATCTATTCAACTCCACTTCTCTCCATTTCACTCTACTCCACTCCATTCCACTACATTCCATTTCACTGAATTCCTTTGCATTCCATTCAATTACTTTCCATTCCATTTCTTTATTTCGACCTGACCGCAGTCTGTCACCCTGATTGGATTGCAGTGGTACAATCTTAGCTTACATTTCATTTCACAATTTCATTCTAATCCATTCCATTCCATTCCATTCCATTGCACTGCACTCGTATCCACTCCCCTCAAATCCACTCCACTCCACTCCACTCCATTCCATTCGATTCCATACCATTTCTTTCCATTCTGTTCCATTCCATTCCATGCCATTCCATGAGATTAAACTCCACTTCATTCCATTCCACTCCATTCTACTCCATTTCAGTCCACTCCACTCCACTCCATTCCATTCCATTCCACTTCATTTCATTCCATTCCATTTAACTCCATTCCACTCCACTCCATTCCACTCCTCTCCACTCCACTCAACTCAACTCTACTCCACTCCACTCTTCTCCTCTCCACTCCAATCCCCTCCACAGCACTCCATTCCATTCCACTGCACTCTGATCCACTCCATTCAACTCCCCTCCATTCCACTCCACTCCAATCAACCCCACTCCAGTCCATTCCACTCCATTGCATTCAATTCCACTCAATACCTTTCCATTCCACTGCAATCCACTCCACTCCATTCCACTCCACTCCATTCAATCCACTCCACTGCATGCCACTCCATTCAATTCCAATCCACTCCTCTCCATTCCATTCTACTGCATTCCATTTCATTCCTTTATTTCAACTTTATCTCACTCTTTCACCCAGACTGGTTTGCAGTGGAACGATCTTAACTCGCATTTCATTTAACTTTTCTATTCCATTCCATTCCATTCCCCTCCATTCCAGTCCATTCCACTGCACCGTGATACACTACACTCAACTGCACTCCAATCCACTCCACTCTGTTCCATTCCGTTACATTACATTTCATTCCATTCCTTTCCATTCCTTTCAATTCAATTCCATTCCATGCCACTCCATTCAATTCCTCTCCATTCCACTCCACTCCACTCCACTGTCTTCCACTCCTCTCCTGTCCACTACACTCTATTCCATTCCATTCCATTCCATTGCAGTCTAATCCTCTGCACAGAACCCCATCCCAATACACCACACTCGAATCCGTTCCGTTCCATTCCATTCCATTCCGTTCCATTCCTTTCCATTCCATTGCGTGCCATTCTACTCCATTCCATTCCACTCCACTAAATTCCACACCTCTCCATTTCACTCCATTCCTCTCCATTCCACTCCACTCCACTCCACTCCACTCCTTTCCAATCCTATCCATTCCATTCCATTCCATTCCATTCCACTTAATTCAATTATATTCCATTCCACTCCATTGCTCTCCATTCCCCTCAAATCCATTCTACTCCATTCCTCTCCACTCCACTCCATTCCATTCCATTGCATTTCACTGCACTCCACTCCATTCCACTCCACTCCATTACACTCCACTATAATCCCATCCACTCCACTCCACTCCACTCCATTCCATTCCATTCCATTCCTTTTCATTCCCTTGCAAGCCATTCCACTCCATTCCACTCCACTCTACTCCATTTCACTCCATTCCCGTCCATTCCACTCAATTCCACTCCATTCCTTTTCACTCCAATCCATTCTCTTCAATCCCACTCCATTCCATTCCATTCCATTCTACTCCATTCCCCTCCAATCCATTCCACTCCATTCCTCTCCACTCCAGTCCATTCCATTCCACTCCATTCCATTCCACTCCATTCCATTCCACTCCATTCCATTCCACTCCTTTCCACTCCACCCCATTCCATTCCACTCCATTCCATTCCATTCCACTCCATTCCATTCCATTGCATTTCACTGCATTCCACTCCATTCCACTCCACTCCTTTCCACTCCACTATATTCCAATCCACTCCACTGCATTCCAATCTATTCCGTTGCATTCTACTCCATTCCAATCCATTCTTTACACTCCATTCTAATACATTCCTCTACACTAGATTACATTTCACTGCATTCCACTACTCTCCACTCCATTCCTCTCCACTCCATTTCGTTACATACTACTCCATTCCATTGCATTCCATTATTTGTACTAGATCTCTCTCTGTCACGCAGACTCGATTGCAGTTGCACAATCTTCACTCACATTTCATTTCACTATTGCATTCCATTCCATTCCGTTTCCACTGCATTCTGATATACTCCACTCATCTCCTCTCAACTCCACTCCACTCAGTTTCGTTCCATTCCATTTCATTCCATTTCATCACTTCCCATTCCTTTCCGGTCCATTCCATTCCATTCCACACCACTCCTTTCAATTCCACTCCATTCCACTCCATTCCTCTCCTCTGCACTACAATCCACTTAACTCCACTCCATTCCACTCCTCTCCTCACCAATCCACTCCCCTCCACTCCACTCCATTGAATTCCATTTCATTCCATTTCACTGTGATCCACTCCTCTCAACTCAACTCCACTGCACTCCACTTCATTCCATTCCACTAGGTTCTGTTCTGGTCCGTTCGACTCCACTCCAGTCAATTCCTCTCCACTCCATTCCACTCCACTCCAATCCACACTACTTTACTCCACTCCATTCCATTCCACTCCATTCCATTCCACTCCATTCCACTCCACTCCATTCCACTCCATTCCACTCCACTCCATTCCACTCCATTCCACTCCACTCCATTCCACTCCATTCCACTCCACTCCACTCCATTCCACTCCACTCCACTCCATTCTGCTTCATCGTTTCACTTTTATTACATTCAATTCCACTGCAGTATGATATCCTGCACTCAATTACACTGCACTCCACTCCACTGTGTTCCATTCCTTTCCCTTGTGTTCAGTTCTGTCTCATTCCATTCCACACCGTTCCATTCTCTTACACTCCATTCCACTCCAGTCCGCTCCACTCCGTTCCCTTCCGTTTTCTTCCATTCCATTCCATTCAATTCCATTCCATTGCATCCATTCCATTCTTTTCCATACCATTCCATTCCACTCAACTCCATTCAATCCCACCGCATTCCCCTCTCTTCCACTCCACTCCACTCCTTTCCATATCATTCCATTACAGGACACTCTGATCCACTATTTTCAACTCCACCCCACTCCACTCCATTCCATTCCATACCTTTCCGTTCCATTCCTTTCCATTCCGTTCCACCCAAATCCGTTCCACTCCAATTCATTCCACTACACTCCTTTCCACTGCACTCCTTTTCAATCCATTCCACTCCATTGCACTCCACTCCACTCCATTCCAATCCATTCTACTTCATTCCATTACATTGCTTTATGTTGACTGTATCTCATTCAGTCACCCAGATTGGACTGCAGTGGAAAAATATCAGCTCACATTTCTTTTGACCAGTCCATTCCATTCCATTCCATTCCATTCCATTCTTTTACATTCTTCTCTATTGCAATGCACTCCGAACCACTCCACTCAAATCCACTACAATCCCGTACACTCCACTCTCTTCTATTCCTTTCCACTGTGTTCCATTCTATTCCATTCCATTGCATACTATACCATTCGATTCCACTCCACTCCAATCCATTCCACTCAATTCCACTCCACTCCACCCCACTGCCCTCCACTCCATTCCATTCCATTCCACGCCACTCCTTTCCACTTCACTCCATTCTACTCAATTCCACTCCACTAATATCCACTCCAATCCATTCCACTAAACTCCATGCTCTTCCACTCCATTCCACTCCATTCCTCTCCATTGTATTGCATTCCATTCCATTCCATTGCACTCCATTCCATTCCACTTCATTCCATTCTACTCCACTCCACTCCATTTCATTCCATTCCATACCACTCCAGTCCATTCCATTCCACTCCTCTGCATTCCATTAAATTCCATTCCATTCCACTGCACTGCAATCCACTCCAATCAATTCCATTCCTCTCCAATCCAATCCGTTCGATTCGGTTCGGTTCCGTTCCATTCCATTTCCCTCCATATGATTACACTCCACTCCGTTCTACTCCACGCCATTTCTCTCCATTCCACTTTATTCAACTCCACACCATTCCACACCATTCAATTCTACTTCATTCCCTTCCATTACTCTCCATTCCATTCCATTGCATTCCACTGCATTCCACTCCACTCCTGTCCACGCCACTCCACTCCATTCAATTCCACTCCACTGCATTCCATTCCACTCCATTCCATTCCATCCTATTCTACTCCGTTGAATACCACTCCATTCCACTCCACCCCATTGCACTCCACTCCACTCCATTTCATTCCTTTCAAATCCATACCATGGCATTTCAATCTACTCCACTCCACTCCACTCCATTCCACTCCAATACATTCCACTCCACTCCACTCCATTCCACTCCATTCTATTCCAATCCACTCCATTCCATTCCATTGTACTCCATTCCATTCCATTGCTTTATTTCGTCTGAATCTCACTCTCTCACCAAGAGTGGAGAGCAGTGGCACAATCTTAGCTGACATTTCATTTCACCATTCCATTCCATTCCATTCCATTCCATTCCATTCCATTCCATTCCATTCCATTCCAGTCCATTCCATTCCACTCAGTTCCTCTCAACTCCATTCCACTCCACACTATTGCACTAGAATCCACTCCACTCCATTCCACTTAGTTCAATTCCGTTCCGTTCCGTTCGATTCCATTCTGTTACATTCCATGCCACTCCTTTCCACTCCATTCCACGCCACTCAATTCCACCCCACTCTATTCCACTCCACTCTATTCCACTCAAATCCATTCCATTTCTTTCCATACCATTCCACACCAGTCGATTCCATTCCATTCCATTCCACTGCACTCAGACCCACTCCACTCAACTCCACTCCACTGCACTCCACTCCATTCCATTCCATTCCGTTCCATTCTATTCCATAATATTCCACTCCACTCCTTTCCTTTCCAATCCATTCCACTAACGTCCGCTTCACTCCACTCCTGTCAACTCCATTCCATTCCATTCTATTCCACTTCACTCCGATTCACTCCACTCAATTCCGCTCCAATCCACTCCAGTACATTCCTTTCCATTCCATTTCATTCTGTTCTGTTCCACTCCATTCCATTCCACTCCAATCCAATCCATTCCACTCTATTCTTCTCTGTTCCTTTTCACTCCATTCCACTCCACTCCACTCAAATCCACTCCACTCCAATCCATTACATTTCAATCCACTCAATTCCGTTCCACTACATTCCATTTCATTCCATTCCACTCCATTCCACTTCAATCCACTCCAGTCAAATCCACTCCACACCATTCAATTCCATTCAACCACAATCCACTCCATTCCATTAGATTCCTTTCCATTCCATTCCACTGCACTCTGATCCACTTGACTTCACTCCACTCCACTCAACTTTCCTCCATTTCGTTCTGTTCCATTCCTTTCTATTCCATACCATTCCACTCTGTTCCTTTCCATTCCATTCCACTCCATTCCATTGCACTCCATTTTAATCCATTCCACTCCATTCCACTACAATCTACTCTGTTCCATTCAATTCCATTCCAATGCATGCCGATCCAGTCTAGTAAACTCTACTCTAATCCACTTCACTCCACTACTTCCTTTAAGTTCCGTTCCATTCCATTCCATTATACGCTATTCCTTTCCACTCCAGTCCTTTTCACTCCACTCCATTTCACTCCATTCTACGCTATTCCAGTACACTCCTCTCTACACCCATCCTTTCCTCTGCATTCCATTGCACTCCATTCCATTCCACTCCATTCCATTGCATTCCAATCCTTTCCGTTCCTCTCAATTCCACCCAATTCCATTCCATTCCATTCCACTCCACTCCATTCCACTGCACTGCAATCCACTCTATTCCATTCCTTTCCACCCCATTAAATTCCATTCCATTCGATTCCATTCCACTCCTTTGCACTCCATTCCACTCCACCCATTCCACTCCACTCCACTCCATTCCACTGCATTCCATTCCATTGCGTTTTATTCCATTCCATTCCATTCCATTCCATTCCATTCCATTCCATTCCATTCCATTCCATTTCGTTACATTCCACTCCACTCCATTCCATTCCGCTCCATTCCACTCCAGTTCATTCCATTCCATTTAATTCCTTCTATTCCACAGAACTCTGATCCACCTTACTCAACCCCTTCCACTGAACTGCACTCTGTTCCATTCTTTTCCATCCATTCCCTTCAGTTCCATTCCATTACACTCCATCCATTCCACTCCACTCCATTACACTCCACTTCATTTCAATCCATTCCACTCCATTGCACTCCTCTCCACTCCACTCCACTCCTATTCAATCCATTCCATGCCACTCAATTCCATTCCATTACATTCCTTTCCACTCCATTTCACTCCATTCCACTCCACCCATTCCATTCCACAGCATTCCACTCCACTCCAGTGCATTCCACTCCTCTCCACTCCATTCCCTTCCACTCCATTCCATTCCATTCTACTTCATTTCAATTCATTCCTTTATTTCCACTGGATCTCACTCTGTCACCAATACTGGAGTGCAGTGGTAGAATCGTAGCTCACATTTCATTACACTTTTCCATTCCATTCCGTTCCATTCCATTCCATTGCATTCCATTCCATTCCTTTCCATTGCATTTCATTCTGTTCCATTACATTTCATTGCGCTCAACTTCATTCCATTCTACTCCATTCCTCTCCCTTCCACTTTACTACACTCCACTCCACTCCTTTCCATTCATTTCCATTCAGGGCACTCTGATCCACTCTATTCAACTCCAATCCACTCCACTCCTCTCAACTCTGTTCCGTTCCATTGCTTTGCATGCCGTTCCATTCCATTCCATTCTGATCCGTTCCATTCCATTCCACTCCACTCCATACCATTCCATTCCATTCCATTCCAATCCATTCCACTCCACTCCATTCCATTCCACTCCACTCCACTCCATTCAACTCCATTCCATTGCATTCCCCTCCATTGCATTCCATTCCATCCCTATCCATTCCACTCCATGCCTCTCCACTCCATTCCACTCCACTCTTTTCCACTCCATTCCAATCCACTTCATTCAATTCCATTCCATTTTTCTCCATTCAATTCCATTCTTTATTTCGACTGGAACTCACTCTGTCACCCAGACTCTAGTGTAGTGCCACAATCTTAGCTCATATTTCATTTCACCACTCCATTCCATTCCATTCCATTCCACTCCACTCCGCTTCACTCCACTCCGTTCCATTACACCCCATACCACTCCATTCTTCTCCTCTCCATTCAAGTCAATTCCACTAAATTTCATTCCATTCCATTCCATTCCACTCTAAATCTCTTCAATTCGCTCCACTCCAATCCATTCCAATCCATTCCATTCCATTCCATTCCACTCCACTACATTCCATTCCAATCCCATCCACTGTACTCCGATCCACTCCACTCAACTCCACTCAACTTGAATCCTTTCCCTTCCATTCCATTCCATGCCATTCTATTCCATTCCATTTCTTTCCGTTCCATACCATTCCATTCCATTCCATTCCATTCCCCTCCACTCCACTCCATTCCATTCCACTCCATTCCTATCCATTCCACTCCATTGCACTCCGTTCGAGAACACTCCACTCTTCTCCACTCCACTGCAATCCATTCCATTGTATTCCATTCTGCTGCACCCCGATCCACTCCAATAAACTCCAGTTCACTCCACTCCATTCCGTTGCATTACGTTCCTTTCTGTTCCGTTCTGTTACTTTCCATTCCACTCCATTTCATTCCATTCCACTAAATTCCACTCAGCTCCCTTCCACTTCACACCACTCCATTCCACTCCATTTCATTCCACTCCAATCCAATTCATTCTATTCTACTCCATTCCTTTACGTTCTTTTATTTCGACTGGGTCTCACTCTTTCACACAGACTGGAGTGCAGTGGCACAATCTTAGCTCACCTTTGATTGCACCATTCTTTTCCATTCCATTTCATTCCATTCCATTCCATTCCACTGCACTGCAACCTACTCCACTCAACTCCACTCCATTTCACTCCGTTATACTACATTCCTTTCCATTCCATTCCACTCCACACCATTCGTTACAATTCCACTACATTTGATTCGATTCCTCTCCACTCCATGTCATTCCACTCCATTCCACTCTACTCCACACCGATTTACTCCAATCCACTCCAAACCACTACATTCCATTCCATTCCATTCTACTTCGTTCCTTTCAACTGCACTCTGACCCTTTCCACTCAACTCCACTCCACTCCAGTCCACTCTGTTCCATTCAGTTCCACTCCATTTCTTTCCATTCTCTTCCATTCCACTATATTCCATTCCACTCCACTCCGCTCCATTGCACTCCCCTCCATTTCTTGCCATCCCACTCCATTAAAACCCACTCCACTCCACTCCATTCCATTTCACTCCATGCCACTCCATTGCACTCCACTCCACTCCCGTATACTCCTCTCCACTCCATTCCATTCCGCTCTACTCCATTCCACTCAACTTCATTCCATCCCACTCTTGTCCACTACATTCCACTCTTGTCCACTCCATTCCATTCCACTCCATTCCATTCCTTTCCACTCCATTGCAGTACACTCCATTCCACTGCATTCCACTGCATTCCATTCCATTCCACTCCATTCCACCCCACTCCATTCCACTCCATTCCATTCCACTCCACTCACTTCCATTCAATGCTACTGCATTCTATTCCAATCTTTATTTCCACGGGATTATCTCTGTCACCCAGACTTGAGTGCAGAGGCACAATCTTAGCTCACATTTCATTTCCTCATTCCATTCTATTCCATTTCATTCCATTCCATTCCATTCCATTCTATTCCATTCCATTCCATTCCATTTCATTCCATTCCATTCCATTCCGTTCCGTTCCACTGCATTCCACTCTTCTCCATTTTTCTCCATTCCATTCCACTCCACTCCATTCAATTCCTCTCCCTTCCAATCCATTCCACTCCACTCCACCACATTCCACTCCATTCCACTCTATTGCATTCCACTCCACTGCATTCCGTTCTATTTTACGCCATTCCATTCCGTTTCTTTATTTTGACTGGATTTCACTCTGTCACCCAGGCTGGAGTGTTGTTGCACAACCTTATATCACATTTCATTTTACCATACCATTCCGTTCCATTTTATTCCATTCCACTTCTTTCCATTCCTTTCCAGTCCATTCCATTCCACTCCATTCCACTCCATTCCATTCCACTCCGTTCCAATCCACCTTACTCCAGTACAATCCACTCAATTCAACTCCATTCCACTCCTTTCCATTCCACTCCATTCCATTCCTTTCCATTCCCTTCCATTGCAATCCACTGCATTCCAATCCACTGCACTTAACTCTACTCCATTCTGTACCATTTGATTCTGTTCCATTCTATTCAATTTCATTCCATTCCATTGCATTCCATTCTACTCCACTCCATTCCATTCCACTTTATTACATAACATTCCACTCCACTCCACTACACTACACTCTATTCTATTCCATTCTATTCTGTGCACTCTGATCCATTCCACTGAACTCCATTCCACTCCATTCCATTCCTTTCCATTCTGTTCCGTTCCGTATCATTCCTTTCCACTCCATTCCCTGCCACTTCACTCCATTCCACTCCACTCCATCCAGTCCATTCAATTACACTCCATTCCATTCCATTACACTTTGTTCTATTCCACTCCATTACACACCATTCCAATCCATTCCACTCCACTCCATTCCATTCCTCTCCATTCCACTCTACTCAACTCCATTCCACTCCATTCAATTCCATTCCACTCCATTCCATTACTTTCCATTCCACTCCATTCTCCTCCACTCCATTGCACTTCATTTCTTTAGACTCCTCTCCGCTTCGTTCCACTCCATTCCATTCCACTCCACTCCATTGCATTCCATTCTACTCTGTTCCATTCTGTAAGTTTATTTCGACTGGATCTCACTGTGTCACCCACACTGGAGTGCAGTGGCACAATCTTAGCTTGTATTTCATTCCACCGTTCCATTCCATTCCACTGTACTCCAGTCCACTCCACTCCATTCCATTGCATTCTTCTCCCTTCCATTCCATATATTTCTTTCGACCGGATCGTACTATGTCAACCATACTGGAATGAAGTGCCACAATATTAGCTCGCTTTTCATTTCACCTTTCCATTGCATTCCATTCGACTTCATTCCACTCCATTCCACTCCACTCCAATCCACTCGACTTCATTCCATTCAATTCCACTCCACTCTACTCCATTCCACTCCACTCCTTTCCATTCCACTCCAATCCACACCATTGCTTTTCACTCCACTGCAATCCATTCCATTCCATATCATTAAATTCCAATCTTTTACATTCCATTCCATTCCGTTCCATTCCATTCCATTCCACTCCATTATATTCCATTCGACTCCATAGCGGTCCATTTTTCTCCACTCCACTCCTTGCCAATCCACTCCACTCAACTACACAGCACTCCACTCCATTCCATTCCACTCCACTCCATTCCATCCCATCCCATTCCATTCCATTCCATTCCATTCCATTCCATTAAATTCCATTTCATTCCACTCTACTCCTATCCACTACACTCACTCCACTCCACTTCACTCAGTTCCATTCCATTCCATTATATTCCATTCCTTTCCATTACATTCCATTAGATTCTATTGCACTCCACTCAATTCCATTCCACTCCATTCCACTGCACTCCACTCCACTCCCATCTACTCCATTCCATAGGACTCCATTCCATTCCAGTGCACTCCAATCCACTCCACAGAACTGTACTCCACTCCACTCCTTTCCATTCCTTTCTATTCCATTCCATTCCTTTCGAATCCACTGCTGTCCATTTCATGCCACTCCACTCCACTCTGATTCATTTCACTCCTTTCCACTCCATGCCACTCCATTCCTCTCCACTCCACTCCACTCTGCTACACTCCACTCCACTACATTCCACTCCATTTCACTCTATTCAATTGCATTCCAATTATTTCCACTCCATTCCACTCACCTCCAGTCCACACCACTCCACTTCATTCTATTCCACTCCACTCCATTCCTTTCCACTCCACTCCACTCCATTTCTTTCCATTCCATTCCACTCCATTTCATTCCATTCCATTCCACTCCACTCAATTGCATTCCATTTATTTAGATTCCAATCCATTCCATTCCATTCCATTGCACTCCTATCAACTCCACTCAACTCCATTCCACTTCAATCCTCTCCACTCCATTCCATTCCGTTACATTCCATTCTGTTCCATTCCATTCCATTCTGTTCCATTGGAGTCCATTCCATACCACTCCACTCCATCCATTACATTTGACTCCACTCCAGTCCACTAGAATCCTCTACACTCCAATCCACTCCACTCCACTCCATTCTATTCCATTCCTTTCCATTCTATTCCATTCCATTTCATTCCTTTCCATTCCTTTCGAATCCACAGCACTCCAATCTACCCCATTCAACTCCACTCCACTCCACTCCATGCCAATGCATTTAATTCCATTCCGTTCCATTCCACACCTTTCCATTCCAATCCACTCCATTCCATTCCATTCCATTTCACTCCATTCCGCTACATTCCAGTCCTTTTCAATTCAGTACACTTCTCTCCATTTCTTTCTACTCTATTTCATTCCATTCCACTCAATTCCATTCTATTCCATTCCACTCCATTCCACTACAATCCATTCCACTCCACTACATTCCACTCCCCTACATTCCATTCCACTCCGTTTCTTTCTATTCCACTCCATTCCATTCCACTCCACTCCATTCCTTTACGCTACACTCCATTCCAATCCATTCCACTCCATTCCACTCCACTCCTTTCCATTCCATTCTACTCCATTCCATTCTACTCCATTCCACTCCACTCCATTCCATTACACTCCACTCCACTCCATTCAACTCCAATCCTTTCCACTCCACTCCAGTCCATTCCACTCCAGTCCAATGCATTAAACTCCATTCCATTCCATTCAATTCCATTCCACTCGAATCCACTCCATTCTACTACATTGTATTTCACTCCACTACCTTCCTCTCCAATCCACTCCATTCCATTCCATTCCACTCCATTCCACTTCCTTCCACTACACTCCATTCCTCTTCTCTCCATTCCACTCCACTCCCCTCCATTCTACTCCATCTCTTTCTACTCCATTACATTCCTTTCCTTTTTTTCGACTGGATCTCACTCTGTCACCCAGACTGGAGTGCAATGGCACAATCTTAGCTCACATTTCATTTCACGTTTCCATTCCTTTCCATTGCTATCCATTCCATTCCATTACATTCCATTTCATTCCATTCCATTCCATTCCTCTGCACTCCGATCTATTCCACTCCACTTCACTCTACTCCACTCCACTCCATTCCATTCAGTTCCATTCTATTCAATTCCATTCCATTCCATCCCCTTCCACTCCACTCAATTCCTTTCATTTAGATTCCATTCCATTCCATTCCATTGCACTCCTATCAACTCCCCTCAACTCCATTACACTTCAATCCTCTCCACTCCATTCCGTTCCATTACATTCCATTCTGTTCCATTCCGTTCCATTCTGTTCCATTGGAGTCCATTCCATTCCTCTCCACTCCACTCCATTGCATTCGACTCCACTGCACTTCACTAGACTCCACTCCACTCCACTCCAATCCACTACACACCACTCCATTCCATTCCATTCCTTCCCGTTCTATTCCATTCCATTTCATTCCCTTCCATTCCATTCCAGTCCACAGCACTCCAATCTAATCCACTCAACTCCATTCCACTATGCTGCCTGCCATTGCATTCCATTCCATTCCATTCCACACCTTTCCATTCCACTCCACTCCATTCCATTCCATTCCTTTTCACTTCCTTTGGCTACCTTCCACTCCTCTTCACTTCAGTACACTTCTCTCCATTTTTTCCCACTCCATTTCCTTCCGTTCCACTCAATTCCATTCTATTCCATTCTACTCCATTCCCGTCTATTCCATTCCACTCCACTCCATTCCACTCCACTCCACTCCATTCCACTCAATTTCATTCCATTCAAATCCATTGTATTCCATTCCATTCCATTCCATTCCACTCCACTCCTTTCAATTCCATTCTACTCCATTCCACTTCATTCAAATCCATTCCACTCCACTCGATTCCATCACACTCCACTCCACTCCATACAACTCCAATCCTTTCCACTACACTCCAGTCCATTCCACTCGAGTCAAATCCATTCCACTCCATTCTATTCCATTCCATTACATTACATTCCACTCTAATCCACTCCATTCTACTACACTATTTTCCACTCCACATTCCACTCCAATCCACTCCATTCCATTCCACTCCTTTTCATTTCCTTCCACTACACTCTATTCCACTGCTCTACATTCCACCCCACTCCACTCCATTCCATTCTATTCCTTTGTACTCCACCTCATTCCATTCCTTTATTTTGACTGGATCTCTCTCTGTCTCCCAGACTGGAGTGCAGTGGCACAATCTTATCTCACATTTCATTTCACGTTTCCATTCCTTTCCATTCCTATCCATTCCATTCCATTGCATTCCATTCCATTCCTGTGAACTCCGATACACTCCAATCCACTCCAGTCTACTCCACTCCACTCCACTCCGTTCCATTCCGTTGCATTCTATTCCATTCCATTCCATTCCGTTCTGTTCCATTCCATTTGATTACACTCCACTCCATTCCATTCCACTCCATTCCACTCCACTCCAGTCCATTACACCCCACTCCACTCCATACCACTCCATTGCACTGCACTCCACTCCAATGAACTCCAATCTACTCCACTCCTCTCCGTTTCATTCCACTCCACTCCATTCCATTCCACTGCACTCTCATCCACCCCACTCAACTCTACTCCACTCCACTGTACTCCACTCCATAGCCTTCTGTTCCATTCCTTTCCATTACACTCCATTCAATTGCACACTGTTCCACTCCACTCCGTTCCACTCCACTCCACTCCATTCCACTGCATTACACTGCATTCCACTCCACTCCACTGCACTCAACATCACTCCACCCCACTCCATTCCATTCCATTCCATTGCATTCCATTCCACTGCACTCTGATGCACTCCACTCACCTCCATTCCACTCAATTCCAGTCCACTCCGTTCCATTACATTCAATTCCGTTTTGTACCTTTCCATTACACTCCATTCCATTTTCATCCACTCCATTCCACTCCACTCCTTTTCATTCCATTCCACTTACTCCACTCCACTCCATTCCATTTTACTCCATTCCAGTCCTTTCCACTCCATTCGATTCAATTCCTTTCCACTCCGATCCACTCCAATCAACTCCTCTACACTCCTCTCCATTCCGTTGTGTTCTATTCCAATCCATTCCACTACACTCCAATCCACTCCTTTCAACTCACTTCCTTTCAATTCCCCTGAACTCCATGTCATTCCACTCCACTATTTCCTACACCACTCCTTTTCAATCCATTCCACTCCATTCCACTCCACTCTGCTTAACTCATCTCCTTTCCACTCCACTCCATTTCACTCCATTCCTCTCATTTCCACTCCACTCCACTCCACTCCAGTCTATTCCACTCTATTCCATTCCTTTCCACTCCATTTCACTCCATTCTATTCCTTTCCTCTCCATTCCACTCCATTCCATTCCTTTCCACTCCACCCCATTCCATTCCATTCCAATCCATTCTACTACATTCAATTCCATTCCATTCTACTCCATTCCATACCGTTGCTTTATTTCGCCTGGATCACACTCTGTCACCCAGAGTGGAGTGGAGTAGCAAAATCTTAACTCTCATTTCATTTCACCATACCATTCCATTCAATTTTATTCCATTCCATTCCATTTCATTCTATTCCATTCCACTCCATTCCTTTCCACTCTATTCCTCTTCATTCCATTCCACTCCATTCCACTCCACCCTACTCCAGTACAATGCACTGCTTTCCAATCAACTCGATTCCACCCCATTCCATTCCGTTCCATTCCGTTCATTCAATTCCATTCCATTCAACTGCACTCCAATCTACTCCACTCAACTCTACTCCACTCCACTCCGTTGTTAACCATTTGAGTCCGTTTTGTTCCATTCCATTCCATTCCATTGCATTCAATTCGAATCCACTCCATTCCATTCCACTCGTCTCCTCTCCACTCCACTCCACTACACACCACCCCATTCCCTTCCATTCTTTTCCATTCCAGTGCAGTTCGATCCAATCCACAAATTTCCACTCCACTCCACTTCACTCTACTCCATTTCATTTCATTTTGCAACGTTTCCTTCCATTCCATTAAACTCCATACCATTCCACTCCACTCCATTCCACTCCACTGCACACCAGTCCATTAAATTAAACTCCATTTCTTTCCTTTCCACTCCATTCTATTTACTTCCATTCCACTCCATTCCACTATATTCCAACCCACTCGATACCCCTACTCTCCTTTCCAATCCATTCAACTCAATTCCACTCCATTCTATTCCATTGCACTACATTCTGTTCCTTTCCTTTCCACACAATCCCATTCCATTCCCCCTAGTCCATTCCACTTCATTCCATTAGACACAACTCCACTCCATTCCACCCCATTCTATTCCACTCTACTCCTTTCCATTCCATTCTAATCCATACATTCTATAATTTTATTTTTACTGGATCTCACTCTGTCACCCAGACTGGAGTGTAGTGACACAATCTTAGCTCACATTTCATTTCACTATTCCATTCCTTTCCATTCCATTCCATTTCATTAAAGTCCACTCCACTCCACTCCACTGCACTCCACTCCACTCTATTCCGCTACATTTCATTCCAATCTACTCCTTTCCATTCCATTCTACTCCATTCCATTCCGCAACTTTATATCTACTGGATCTCACTCTGTCACCCAGACTGGAATGCAGTGGCACAATCTTAGCTCACTTTTCATTTCGTCTTTCCATTTCATTCCTTTCAACTTCATTCCATTCCGTTCCATTAAGTGCCATTCCACTCCATTCCACTCCGCTACAATCCACTCCACTTCACTCCATTCCATTCCACTTAATTCCACTCCATTCCAATCCACTCCATTACATTCCACTCCAATCAATCCCATTGCTCTTCACTCCACTCAATTTTATTCCACTCCTCTCCATTCCATTTCACTCTATTCCATTACATTCCGTTCCCTTCCATTCCACTCCAGTCCATTCAATTACATTCGACTCCATTCCGTTCCATTCCACTCTACAGCAATCCAATTCACTCCACTCCATGTCACTCCCTTACTTTTTACTCCACTCCACTCAACTGCAATCCGTTCCCTTCCATTCCAATCCACTCCATTCCATTCTATTCCATTCATTCCATTCCATTCCATTCCATTCCTTTCAATTCCACTGCACTCCGATCCACTTCAGTCAACTCCACTCCTCTCCACTCCATTGAACTCCCCTCCTTTCCACTCCACTCCTGTCCATTCCACTCCACTTCATCTCATTTCTCTCCCTTCTATTCCACTGCACTCCTTTTCATTCTATTCTACTCCGTTCCATTCCATTTCTTTATTACAATTGGATTTCACTCTGTCACCAAGACTGGAGTGTTGTGGCACAATCTTAGCTCACATTTCATTTTACCATTCCATTCCATGCCACGGTATTCCACTCCACTCCATTCCATTCCATTCCTTTACACTTCATTCCAGTCCACTCCATTCCATTCCACTCCAATCAACTACACTGCTTTTAACTCCACTCAATTCTATCCTACTCCATTCCATTCCATTTCACTCCAGTCCGTTCAATTACACTCCTTTGCACTCCAATCAATTCTATTCCATTTGACTCCATTCCATTCCATTCCACTCCACTGCACTCCAGTTCACTCCACTCCATGTCACTCCGTTCCATTCCTCTCCACTCCACTCCACTACAATCCATTCCCTTCCATTCCAGTCGACACCATTCCATTCCTTTCTATTTCATTCCATTCCTTTCAATTCCTCTGCACTCCTATCCACTTCAGTCAGCTCCACACAACTCCATTCAACTCCACTTTTTTCCACTCCGCTCCAATCCATTCCACTCCACTCCACCCCATTCCACTCCATTCTATTCCACTCCACTCCTTTTCATACTATTCTACTCCATTCCATTCCATTCTTTATTTCAACTCAATCTCATTCTGTCACCGAGACTAGAGTGCAGTAGCACAATCTTAGCTCACATTTCATTTCACCATTCCATTCAATTCCATTCCTTTCCACTCCACTCCACTCCATTCCATTCCACTCCACTCCAGTCAACTCCATTCTGTTCTGTTCCGTTCCATTCCATTCCATTCCACTCCATTCCATTCCATTCTATTTCATGCCTTTCCATTCCATTCCATTCCATTCCATTCCCTTCCATTCCATTCCACTGCTCTACAACCCACTTCACTCAACTCCACTCCACTGTAGTCCACTCAGTTCCGATCCATTCCATTCCATTCCATTCCATTATGTTCCATTCAATTCCATTTCACTCCACTCCATTCCACTCCATTCCACTCCACTCCACTCCACTCTACTCCTGTCTACTCCATTTTATTCCATTCCATTCCATTCCGCTGCACTCCTATCCACTCCACTCAACTGCACTCCACTCCACTCCACTCCATTCCTTTCCGCTCCATTCTGTCCCATTCCATTCCATTACACTCCTTTCACTTCCAGGCCACTCCCCTCCACTCTGCCCAATTTAACTCCATTCCACTCCATGCCACTCCATTCCACTCCACTCCACTCCACTCTGCTACACTCCACTCCAATCCATTTGACAGCATTCTATTCCATTCCACTGCATTCCAATGCATTCTGCTCCATTCCACTGCACTCCACTTCCTTTCATTCCAGTCCATTCCGTTCCATTCCATTACATTCCAGTCCACTCCTTTCTATTCCATTCTATTCCATACCATTCATTTGCTTTATTTTGAATGGATCTCACTCTGTCGCCCAGTCTGGAGTGCAGTGGCACAATCTTAGCTCACATTTCATTTCACCATGCCATTGCATTCATTTCCATTCCAATACACTGCACTCCAGTCCACTCCACTCAACTCCACTTCACTCCATTCCACTCGATTACATTCCATTCCATTCCACAACACTCCACTCCATTCCATTCCAATCAACTGCACCCCAATCCCCTCCACTAAACTCCATTCCACTCCACTGCATTCAACTCTGTTTCCTTCCATTCCTTTCCATTCCATTCTATTGCATTCCGTTCCACTCCACTCTAATCCATTCCATTCCAGTCCCGTCCTCTCCACTCCATTCCATTCCATATCACTCCACTCCATTCCATTGCCATCCATTCCATGACACAGCACTCTGATCCACTTCAGTATACTGCATTCCACTTCAATCCACTCCCCTTCTTTCCATTCTATTCCATTATGTTCCATTGCATTCCATTGCACTCCATGCATTTCCATTGCAGTCCATTCCACTCCACTCCAATCGATTCCTCTACACTTCATTCCTCTCCACTACCCTGCATTCCATTCCACTCCACTCCTTTCCATTAGACCCCATTGCGTTACATTCTACTAAACTCCATTCCATTCTATTCCACTCCATTCCACTGCATTCCACTCTTCTCTTCTTCACTGCTTTCCATTCCACTCAATTCCACTCCATTCCACTCCACTCCATTCCATTCTATTCCATTCCATTCCACTAAACTCCATTCTATTCCATTCCATTCCATTCCATTCCATTCATTCCATTCATTCCATTCCATTCCTCTCCATTCCATTCCTTTCCATTCCATTCCATTCCACTTCACTCCAATCCACTTCAGTCAAATACACTCTACTCCACTCCACCCCACTCCATTCTATTCAATTCCATTCCAGTCTGTTCCATTCAATTCCCTTCCATTACATTTCATTCTATTCCACTCCACTCCATTCCATTCTTCTCCATTCCACACCATTCCTCTCCACTCCACTGCACTCCACTTCACTAAATTCCACTCTACTCCATTCCATTCCACTCCACTCCATTCTATTCTACTCCATCACACTCTGATCCACTCCACTCCACTCCCCTCCCCTATACTCCAGTCCATTTCATTCTGTTCCGTTCCATTCCATTCCACTCCATTCCTATGCACTCCACTCAGTTCTACTCCACTCCATTTCACAACATTCCACTTCATTCCATTCCACTCCACTCTACTCTACTCTCCTCCACTCCATTCCATTCCATTTACTACATTCCATTCCATTTCATTTCTCTCCATTCCATTGCATTTCATTCCTTTCCATTCCATTCCATTCCATTCTTTTCCACTCAATTCCACTCCATTTCATACCACTCCACTCCATTCTTTTTCACTCCACTCCATTCCACTCCATTCCATTCCATTCTACTTCATTCCATTCCAATCCGTGCCACTCCATTGCCCTCCACTCCATTCCCTGTACTCCATTCAACAGCTCTCCACTCTATGCAACTCTATTCCTTTCCATTCTACTCCATTCCTTTCCATTCCTTTATTTCGACTGTTTGTAATTCTGTCACTCAGACTGGAGTGCAGTGGCAAAATCTCAGCTCACATTTCCTTTCAACGTTGCACTCCGTTAAATACCTTTGCATACCACTCAACTCATTTCCACTCCACTCCACTCCATTCAATTCCAATCCACTGCACTAAAATCAAATCCACTCATCTCCACTTCTGTCCACCCAACTCCACTCCATTCCATTGCATTCCTTTCCATTGTGTTCCGTTTTGTTCCATTCCACTGCATTCTATTCCATTACACACCATTCCACTCTACTCCGTTTCACTCCATTCCACTCCATTTCACTCCACTCCACTCCTCTTCACTCTGGTCCGTTACATTCCATTCGATTTGATTGCATTCCATTCCATTCAATTCCATTCCACTCTGATCAACTCCAATCAACTCAACTCCACTCCACTCCACTCCGTTCCTTTCCATTCCATTCCATTCCATTCCACTGCACTCAAATCCACTCCTCTCAACTCCTTTCCTTTCAATTCCACTCCATTCCATTTCATTCCACTCCACTCCTTTCTATGCCACTCCATTTCACTCCATTCGTCTCCATTCCATTCCATTCTACTCCATTCATCTCCTTTCCATTCCATTTCATTCCATTCTTCTGCACTCCAATCCTCTCGACTCAACTCTTCTCCACTGCACTCCTTTCCAAACCCTTTGATTCCGTTCCATTCCATTCCATTCTGTTCCATTGCATTCCGTTGTAATCCACTCCATTCCTTTCAACTTCTCTCCACTCTACTACACTCCACTCCACTACCCTCCACCCCATTCCCTTCCATTCCTTTCCATTCCAGGACACTTCAGTCCAATCCACTCAACTCCACTCCACTCCATTCCGTTGCATTCCCTTTTGTAACGTTCCGTTCCATTCCATTAAACTCCATACCATTCCACTCCACTCCAATCCACTCCACTGCATCCCAATCAATTCAATTCCACTCAGTTCCATTCCATTCCACTCTGATCTATTTCATTCCATTCCACTCTGTTCTATTTCATTCCATTCCACTCCATTCCACTACATCCCAATCCACTCGATTCCCCTACTCTCCATTCCACTCCACTCAACTCCATTCCACTCCATTTCGTTCCATTGTACTACATTTCATTCCTTTCCATTCCACTCAGTTCCGCTCCATTATCCTCCAGTCCATTCCACTTCATTCCATTAGACACCATTCCACTCCATTCCACTCTATTCCATTCCACTATACGCCAATCCTTTCCATTCTACTCCATTCCATTCCAAAACTTTATTTCTACTGGATCTCACTCTGTCACTCAGACGGGAGTGCAGTAGCACAACCTCAGTTCACATTTCGTTTCACCATTCCATTCCAATCCACTCCACACCACTCCACTCTATTCCACTCCATTTCATTCCAATCTACTCCATTCCATTCCATTCTACTCCATTCCATTCCATAACTTTATTTCGACTAGATCTCCCTCTGTCACCCAGACTGGAATGCAGTGGCATAATCTTAGCTCACTTTTCATTTCCCCTTTCCATTACATTCCATTCCACTCTACTCCATTCCATTCCATTCTACTCCATTCCATTCCATAACTTTATTTCGACTAGATCTCCCTCTGTCACCCAGACTGGAATGCAGTGGCATAATCTTAGCTCACTTTTCATTTCCCCTTTCCATTACATTCCATTCCACTTCATTCCATTCCATTTCATTCCATTCCATGCCATTCCACTCCATTCCACTACACTACAATCCACTCCTCTTCACTCCATTCTGTTCCACTTCATTCCACTCCAATCCAGTCCACTCCATTCCATTCCACTCCAATCAACCGCATTGCTTTTCACTCCACTCAATTCTATTCCACTCCATTCCATTCCATTTCACTCCAGTCCATTCTATTCCATTGCACTCTACTCAACTCCCCTCCACTCCACAACACTACACTCCATTCCATCACATTTTGCTCCATTCCATTTCATTCCTTTATTTCGACTGGATCTCACTCTGTCACCAAGATCACAGTGCAGTGGCACAATCTTAGCTCACATTTCATTCCACCATTCCATTGCACTCCACTCCATTCCATTCCACTCCACTCCATGCCATTCCACTCCATTCCTATCCACTCCATTCCATTCCATTCTGCTCAACTTCATTGTGTTTCACCCCACTCAATTCTATTCCACTCCATTCCATTCCATTTCACTCCAATCCATTCGATTCCATTCCATTCCACTCCACTCCATGCTATTCAATTTGGCACCATTCTATTCCTTTCCAATCCACTGCACTCCAATTCACTCCACACCATGCTACTCCATTCCATTGCACTCCACTCCACTACCGTACACTACAATCCATTCCCTTCCATTCCAGTGCACTCTATTCCATTCCATTCCATTCCATTCCATTCCATTCCATTCCATTCCATTCCATTCCATTCCGTTCCACTCCATTCCATTCCATTCCATTCCATTCCATTTCATTTCATTCAATTAAATTCCACTGCATTCCATTCCTTTCAATTCCACTGCACTCTGATCCACTTCAGTCAACTCCACTCCACTCCTCTCCACTCCATTCATCTCCACTCTTTCCACTCCACTCTTATCCATTCCACTCCACTCCACCCCGTTCCACTCCATTCTATTCAACTCCACTCCTTTTCATTCTATTCTACTCGATTCCATTGCAATCCTTTATTTTGATTGGATCTCACTCTGTCACCAGGACTGGAGTGAAGTGGTACAATTTTAGGTCACATTGCATTTCACCATTCCATTCCATTCCATTCCATTCCACTCCAATCCATTCCATTACACTCCTCTCCATTTCATTCCACTCCTCTCCATTCCATTCCACTCCACTCCACTCCATTCCTCTCCACTCCATTCCAATCCATTCCATACCATTCCGTTCATATTCACTCCATTCCATTCCACTCCAATCATCTCCATTTCTTTTCACTCCACTCAATTATATTCCACTCCATTCTATTCCATTTCACTCCAGTTCGTTTCATTCCTCTCCACTCCATTCTATACCGTTTGACTCGGTTCCGTTCCATTCCACTCCACTGCACTCCAAATCACTCCAAACCTTGCCACTCCATTCCATTCCACTCCACTCCACTACACCGCAATCTGTTCCCTTCCATTCCACTCTATTCCATTCCATTCCATTCCATTCCATTTCCTTACGTTCCATTCCTGTACATTCCATTCCATTCCATTTCTTTCAGTTCCACTGCACTCTGATCCACTTCAGTCAACTCCTTTCCACTCCACTCCATTCAACTCCACTCCTCTCCACTCCACTCCATTCCATTCCACTCCACTCCCATACATTACAATCCATTCTCTTCCATTCCACTCCAATCAATTCCATTCCATTCCATTCCATTCCATTCATTTCCACTGCAATCTGATCCACTTCAGTCAACTCAACTCCACTCCATTCAACTCCACTCCTTTCCAATCCACTCCAATTATTTCCACTCCACTTCACCGAATTCCACTCCATTCCATTCCCCTCCCCTACTTTTCATTCTATTCTACTCCATTCCATTCCTTTCATTTATTTCGACTGGATCTCACTCTGTCACACAGACTAGAGTGCAGTGGCACAATCTTACATCACATTTCATTTCACCATTCCATTCCATTCCTTTCCACTCCACTCAATTCCATTCCATTCCACTCCTTTGCATTCCACTCAACTCTATTCCAGTCCACTCCTTTCCGTTCTGCTCCATTCCATTCTGTTCCATTCCACTCCATTCCTTTCCATTCCATTCCATTCCATTATATTCCATTCCATTAAATTCCATTCCATTCCATTCCATTATATTCCATTCCATTAAATTCCATTCCATTCCATTCCACTGCACTCCAATCCACTTCACTCAACTCCACCTCACTCCCGTCCATGCGGTTATGATCCATTCCATTTCATTCCACTCCATTCCATTCCATTCCATTCCATTCCATTCCATTCCATTCCATTCCATTCCACTGCATTCCATTCCATTCCATTTCATTCCACTGAGTTCCATTCCTTTGCTTTCCTCGAAAATATCTCACTCTGTCACCCAGCCTGGAATGCTGTGGCACAATGTCAGCTTTCATTTCACTTCACCTGTCCATTCAAATCCAGTCCATTATCTTCCATTCCATTCCACTCCACTAGACTCCACTTCAATCAATTCCACTCCACTCCACTTCAATCCATTCCAGTACACTCCACTCATTTCCTTTCAATCCAATTCCATTGCACTCCTTCCCACTACACTGCACTCCACTCCATTCCATTCCATTCCATTGCAATCGGCTGCACTCCACTCCACTCAACTCCATTTCACTCATTACGTTTCCATTCCATTCCACTCCATTCCACCGTACTCCATTGCAGTCTACTCCATTCCGCTCCACTCCATTCCACTCCAGTCCACTCCACTCCACTCCAATCCAGTCCATTCCATTCCACTCTACTTCATTCCACTACACTGCACTCCTTTCCACACCACTCCACTCCATTCCATTCCTGTCTATTCCACTCCATTCCAGTTCAATCCCCACCATTGCATTCTACTGCAGTCTGTTCCGCTCCACTCCACTCCTTTCCATTCCACTCCACTCCATTTCATTTCATTCCATTCCATTCCACCCCACTCCACTCGAAAAACTATACTCCATTCCATTCCATTCCATTCCATTCCATTCCATTGCATTCCATTCCACTCCAGTCCACTCCACATCACTCCACTCCTCTCCACTCCATTCCACTTCACTCCACTGCACTCCACTCCACTTGACCCCACAACACTCCATTCCATTTCACTCCACTCCACTTCATTCCACTCCATTCTATTCTATTCCACTCCAATCTATTTCATTCCATTCCACTCCATTCAAACCCGTTCCATTCCACTCCATTCCATACCACTCCACTATACTCCATTCCACTCCATTCCATTCAGTTCCACTCCAATTCAGTCCACTCCTCTCCACTCTGCTGCCTTCCACTCCATTCCAATCCACTACATTCAATTTCATTCATTTCTTTACACAACATCTCTCTCTGTCACAAAGGTTGCAGTGCAGTGGCACAATATCAGCTCAGATTACTTTTCACCATTCCTTCGCTTTCCATTCCATCCCAATTCATTCCACACTTTCTCACTCCATTCAACTCCACTCCATTTGAATACATCCCAGTCCATTCGACTCCACTCCACTCCACTCCATTCCACTCTTTTCCACTTCACTTCACTTCATTCCATTCAATTCCATTCCATTCCTCATCATTGAATTCCATTCCTTTCTTTCGACAGGATATCACTGTGTCACCCGGGCTAAAGTGCACTGGCATAATCTCAGCTCACATTACATGCTAACTTTCCATTGCACTGCCTTCTATTCTATTACATCGCATTGTATTGCATAACTTTGCATTCCGTTGCATTGCATTGCATTCCATAACATTCCATTCAATTCCATACCATTCCATTCCTTTCCTCTCCATTCTATTCCATTCCAGTCCACTCCTATTCACTCCACTACACTCCACTCCAATCCAATCCATTCCATTCCATTAAAATCTACTCCATTCACCTCCATTCCACTTAACTCTACTCCACTCTTCTCCACTCTACTCCACTCCACTCCATTCCATTCCATTCCACTCTATTCCCCTCCATTACAATCCAATACACTCCATTCCATTCAACTTCACTCCACTCCACTCCACTCCACTCCACCTCATTCCATCCCTGTTCACTACACTTCACTCAATTCCAATCCATTCCACTCCATTCCCCTCCAATCCATTCCATTCTAGTCCACTACACACGACTCCACTCCACCCCATTACATTGGATTCCATTCCACTCCACTCCACACAATTTCATCCCATTACACTCCATTCATTTCCACTCCACTCCACCTCACTTTAGTCCACCCCAATCCAATACACTGCATTCCATTCCATTCCATTCCATTCCAGTGCAATCCACTCCACTCAAATCCATTCCACTCCCCTTGTCTACTCCCTTCCATTTCATTCCATTCCATTCCATTCCACTTCATTCCATTCCATTGCATATCGCTCCACTCCACTCCATTCCTCTTGATTCCATTTTTATCCACTCCTCTCCTTTCGATTCCATTTTATTCCATTCCATTCCATTCCGTTCCATTCCATTCAATTCCTTAGCATTGCATTCCATTCCATTCCATTAAATTCCTTTCCACTCTATTCCATTCCATTCTACTCCATTCCATTCCACTCCAACATTCCATTCCAGCCCACTGCACTCCTGTCTACTCCAGTCCATTCCATTCCATTCCATTCCATTCCATTCCATTCCATTCCACTCCACTGCACTCCATTCCATTTCATTCCATTTCGGTTCATTCCCCACTAATACATTCCTTTCCAATCCATTCTTGTCCACTGCACTCCATTCCATTCCCTTCCATTCCCTGCCATTCCATTCCATTCCATTATATTCCATTCCATTCCATTCCATTCCATTCTGTTCCTTTCCACTCTACTGCACTACACTCCATTCCATACCATTTCACTCCCATCCAATCCACTCCATTCCACTACACTTCTCTTATTTCCTTTCCACTTCCTCCATGTATTCCTCTCCATTCCATTGCATTCCATTCCATTCCATTCTCTCCACTCTATTGCATTCCACTCCACTACATTCCATTCCATTTCTCTCCACTCCCCTCCACTCCATTAACCTAAACCCCACGACTCTCAACTCCATTCTATTCCACTCCAATCCATTCCATTCCATTCCATTCCATGCCATTCCACTGCACTCCGATCCATTCCACTCCACTCCACTCCACTCTACTCCATTGCATTCCGTTACATGTGATTCCATTCCACTCCATTCCACTTCTCTCCCCTCCACTGCACTCTACTCCACTGCATTCCACTCCATCCCATTCCATTCTACTCCATTCCACTGAACTCATCTTCACCCAATATGTCTCCACTTCATTCCAATCTATTCCATTCCACTGCCCTCCGCCCCATTCCACTCCACTTCACTCCACTCCACTCCACTCTACTCCAGTACACTGCATTCCATTCCATTCCATTCCATTCCTTAGCATTGCATTCCATTCCATTCCATTCCATTAAATTCCTTTCCACTCTATTCCATTCCATTCTACTCCATTCCATTCCACTCCAACATTCCATTCCAGCCCACTGCACTCCTGTCTACTCCAGTCCATTCCAGTCCATTCCAGTCCATTCCATTCCATTCCATTCCACTCCACTGCACTCCATTCCATTCCATTCCATTTCGGTTCATTCCCCTCTACTACATTCCTTTCCAATCCATTCCTCTCGACTGCACTCCATGCCATTCCCTTCCATTCCCTGCCCCTCCATTCCATTCCATTTCATTATATTCCATTCCATTCCATTCCATTCCATTCTGTTCCTTTCCACTCCACTGCACTACACTCCATTCCATACCATTTCACTCCCATCCAATCCACTCCATTCCACTACACTTCTCTTATTTCCTTTCCACTTCCTCCATGTATTCCTCTCCATTCCATTGCATTCCATTCCATTCCATTCTCTCCACTCTATTGCATTCCACTCCACTACATTCCATTCCATTTCTCTCCACTCCCCTCCACTCCATTAACCTAAACCCCACGACTCTCAACTCCACTCTATTCCACTCCACTCCATTCCATTCCATTCCATTCCATTTCATTCCATTCCATTCCATTCCATGCCGTTCCACTGCACTCCGATCCTCTCCACTCCACTCTACTCCATTGTATTCCGTTACATCTGATTCCATTCTACTACATTCCACTTCTCTCCACTCCACTGCACTCTACTCCACTCCATTCCACTCCATTCCATTCAAATCTGCTCCATTCCACTGAACTCATCTTCACCCAATATCTCTCCACTTCATTCCATTCCATTCCTTTCCACTGCCCTCCACCTCATTCCACTCCACTTCACTCCCCTCCACTCCACTCTACTCCAGTACACTCCATTCCCTTCCATTCCATTCCATTCCATTCCATTCCATTCCATTTCTTCCTAATCCATTCCATTCCATTTCTTTGCATTCCATTCCATTCCATTCCATTAAATTCCTTTCCACTCTATTATATTCCATTCCACTCCATTCCATTCCACTCCTCTCCATTCCATTCCAGCCCATTGCACTCCTCTCTACTCCATTCCATTCCATCCCATTCCAGTCCACTGCACTCCATTCCATTTCATTCCTTTCCATTCCAGTCCATTCCCCTCTACTCCATTCCTTTCCAATCCATTCCGCTCGACTGCACTCCTTTCCGTTTCCTTCCATTCCCTTCCATTCCATTCCATTCCATACCATTGTATTCCTTTGCACTCCACTGCACTACACTCCATTCCGTACCATTCCACTCCCATCCTATCCACTCCATTCCACTACACTTCTCTTATATCCTTTCCACTTCCTCCATTCTATTCCTCTCCACTCCATTCCATTCCATTCCATTCCATTCCATTCCATTCCGTTGCATTCAATTCCATTCCTTAGCAGTCCATTCCATTCCATTCCATTCCATTAAATTCCTTTCCACTCTATTCCATTCCATTCTACTCCATTCCATTCCACTCCAACATTCCATTACAGCCCACTGCACTCCTGTCCACTCCAGTTCATTCCAGTCCATTACAGTCCATTCCATTCCATTCCATTCCAGTCCATTCCCTTCCATTCCATTCCATTCCATTCCATTCCATTCCATTCCATTCCATTCCATTCCATTCCATTCCTTCCTAATCCATTCCATTCCATTTCTTTGCATTCCATTCCATTCCATTCCATTAAATTCCTTTCCACTCTATTATATTCCATTCCACTCCATTCCATTCCACTCCTCTCCATTCCATTCCAGCCCATTGCACTCCTCTCTACTCCATTCCATTCCATCCCATTCCAGTCCACTGCACTCCCTTCCATTCCATTCCTTTCCATTCCAGTCCATTCCCCTCTACTCCATTCCTTTCCAATCCATTCCTCTCGACCGCACTCCTTTCCGTTTCCTTCGATTCCCTTCCATTCCATTCCATTCCATACCATTGTAGTCCTTTGCACTCCACTGCACTACACTCCATTCCGTACCATTCCACTCCCATCCTATCCACTCCATTCCACTACACTTCTCTTATTTCCTTTCCACTTCCTCCATTCTATTCCTCTCCACTCCATTCCATTGCATTCCATTCCATTCCATTTCATTCTCTCTACTCCATTAAATTCCACTCCACTACATTCCACTCCATTTCATTCCACTCCCCTCCACTCCATTAACCTAAACCCCACGACTCTCCACTCAATTCTATTCCACTCCATTCCATTCCACTGCACTCTGATCCCTCCACTCCACTCTACTCCATTGCATTCCGTTACATGTGATTCCATTCCACTCCATTCCACTTCTCTCCCCTCCACTGCACTCTACTCCACTGCATTCCACTCCATCCCATTCCATTCTACTCCATTCCACTGCACTCATCTTCACCCAATATGTCTCCACTTCATTCCATTCCATTCCATTCCACTGCCCTCCACCCCATTCCACTCCACTTCACTCCACTCCACTCCACTCTACTCCAGTACACTGCATTCCATTCCATTCCATTCCATTCCATTCCATTCCATTCCGTTGCATTCCATTCCATTCCTTAGCATTTCATTCCATTCCATTCCATTCCATTCCATTAAATTCCTTTCCACTCTATTCCATTCCATTCTACTCCATTCCATTCCACTCCAACATTCCATTCCAGCCCACTGCACTCCTGTCTACTCCAGTCCATTCCAGTCCATTCCAGTCCATTGCATTCCATTCCATTCCACTCCACTGCACTCCATTCCATTCCATTCCATTTCGGTTCATTCCCCTCTACTACATTCCTTTCCAATCCATTCCTCTCGACTGCACTCCATGCCATTCCCTTCCATTCCCTGCCCTTCCATTCCATTCCATTTCATTATATTCCATTCCATTCCATTCCATTCCATTCCATTCTGTTCCTTTCCACTCCACTGCACTACACTCCATTCCATACCATTTCACTCCCATCCAATCCACTCCATTCCACTACACATCTCTTATTTCCTTTCCACTTCCTCCATGTATTCCTCTCCATTCCATTCCATTCCATTCCATTCCATTCCATTCCATGCCATGCCATTCCACTGCACTCCGATCCACTCCACTCCACTCTACTCCATTGCATTCCGTTACATGTGATTGCATTCCACTACATTCCACTTCTCTCCACTCCACTGCACTATACTCCACTCCATTCCACTCCATTCCATTCAATTCTACTCCATTCCACTGCACTCATCTTCACCCAATATCTCTCCACTTCATTCCATTCCATTCCATTCCACTGCCCTCCACCTCATTCCACTCCACTTCACTCCCCTCCACTCCACTCTACTCCAGTACACTCCATTCCATTCCATTCCATTCCATTCCATTCCATTCCATTCCATTTCTTTGCATTCCATTCCATTCCATTCCATTAAATTCCTTTCCACTCTATTATATTCCATTCCACTCCATTCCATTCCACTCCTCTCCATTCCATTCCAGCCCATTGCACTCCTCTCTACTCCATTCCATTCCATCCCATTCCAGTCCACTGCACTCCATTCCATTCCATTCCTTTCCATTCCAGTCCATTCCCCTCTACTCCATTCCTTTCCAAGCCATTCCTCTCGACCGCACTCCTTTCCGTTTCCTTCGATTCCCTTCCATTCCATTCCATTCCATACCATTGTAGTCCTTTGCACTCCACTGCACTACACTCCATTCCGTACCATTCCACTCCCATCCTATCCACTCCATTCCACTACACTTCTCTTATTTCCTTTCCACTTCCTCCATTCTATTCCTCTCCACTCCATTCCATTGCATTCCATTCCATTCCATTTCATTCTCTCTACTGCATTACATTCCACTCCACTACATTCCACTCCATTTCATTCCACTCCCCTCCACTCCATTAACCTAAACCCCACGACTCTCCACTCAATCCTATTCAACTCCATTCCATTCCACTGCACTCAGATCCACTCCACTCCACTCCACTCTACTCCATTGCATTCCGTTACATGTTATTCCATTCCACTCCATTCCACTTCTCTCCCGTCCTCTGCACTCTACTCCACTGCATTCCACTCCATCCCATTCCATTCTACTAAATTCCACTGCACTCATCTTCACCCAATATGTCTCCACTTCATTGCATTCCATTCCATTCCACTGCCCTCCGCCCCATTCCACTCCACTTTACTCCACTCCACTCCACTCTACTTCTGTACACTGCATTCCATTCCATTCCATTCCATTCCATTCCATTCCATTCCGTTCCATTCCATTCCATTCCTTAGCGTTGCAATCCATTCCATTCCATTCCATTAAATTCCTTTCCACTCTATTCCATTCCATTCTACTCCATTCCATTCCACTCCCACATTCCATTCCAGCCCACTGCACTCCTGTCTACTCCAGTCCATTCCAGTGCATTCCATTCCGTTCCATTCCATTCCATTCCACTCCACTGCACTCCATTCCATTCCATTCCATTTCGGTTCATTCCCCTCTAATCCATTCCTTTCCAATCCATTCCTCTCGACTGCACTCCATGCCATTCCCTTCCATTCCCTGCCCTTCCATTCCATTCCATTTCATTATATTCCATTCCATTCCATTCCATTCCATTCCATTCTGTTCCTTTCCACTCCACTGCACTACACTCCATTCCATACCATTTCACTCCCATCCAATCCACTCCATTCCACTACACTTCTCTTATTTCCTTTCCAATTCCTCCATGTATTCCTCTCCATTCCATTGCATTCCATTCCATTCCATTCTCTCCACTCTATTGCATTGCACTCCACTACATTCTATTCCATTTCTCTCCACTCCCCTCCACTCCATTAACCTAAACCCCACGACTCTCAACTCCATTCTATTCCACTCCACTCCATTCCATTCCATTCCATTCCATTTCATTGCATTCCATTCCATTCCATGCCGTTCCACTGCACTCCGATCCTCTCCACTCCACTCTACTCCATTGTATTCCGTTACATCTGATTCCATTCTACTACATTCCACTTCTCTCCACTGCACTGCACTCTACTCCACTCCATTCCACTCCATTCCGTTCAAATCTGCTCCATTCCACTGAACTCATCTTCACCCAATATCTCTCCACTTCATTCCATTCCATTCCTTTCCACTGCCCTCCACCTCATTCCACTCCACTTCACTCCCCTCCACTCCACTCTACTCCAGTACACTCCATTCCCTTCCATTCCATTCCATTCCATTCCATTCCATTCCATTCCTTCCTAATCCATTCCATTCCATTTCTTTGCATTCCATTCCATTCCATTCCATTAAATTCCTTTCCACTCTATTATATTCCATTCCACTCCATTCCATTCCTCTCCTCTCCATTCCATTCCAGCCCATTGCACTCCTCTCTACTCCATTCCATTCCATCCCATTCCAGTCCACTGCACTCCATTCCATTCCATTCCTTTCCATTCCAGTCCATTCCCCTCTACTCCATTCCTTTCCAATCCATTCCTCTCGACTGCACTCCTTTCCGTTTCCTTCGATTCCCTTCCATTCCATTCCATTCCATACCATTGTATTCCTTTGCACTCCACTGCACTACACTCCATTCCGTACCATTCCACTCCCATCCTATCCACTCCATTCCACTACACTTCTCTTATTTCCTTTCCACTTCCTCCATTCTATTCCTCTCCACTCCATTCCATTGCATTCCATTCCATTCCATTTCATTCTCTCTACTCCATTAAATTCCACTCCACTACATTCCACTCCATTTCGTTCCACCCCCCTCCACTCCATTAACCTAAACCCCACGACTCTCCACTCAATTCTATTCCACTCCATTCCATTCCACTGGACTCCGATCCACTCCACTGCACTCCACTCCACTCTACTCCATTGCATTCCGTTACATGTGATTCCATTCCACTCCATTCCACTTCTCTCCCCTCCACTGCACTCTACTCCACTGCATTCCACTCCATCCCATTCCATTCTACTCCATTCCACTGCACTCATCTTCACCCAATATGTCTCCACTTCATTCCATTCCATTCCATTCCACTGCCCTCCGCCCCATTCCACTCCACTTCACTCCACTCCACTCCACTCTACTCCAGTACCCTGCATTCCATTCCATTCCATTCCATTCCATTCCATTCCATTCCATTCCATTCCATTCCATTCCATTCCGTTGCATTCCATTCCATTCCTTAGCATTGCATTCCATTCCATTCCATTCCATTAAATTCCTTTCCACTCTATTCCATTCCATTCTACTCCATTCCATTCCACTCCAACATTCCATTCCAGCCCACTGCACTCCTGTCTACTCCAGTCCATTCCAGTCCATTCCAGTCCATTGCATTCCATTCCATTCCACTCCACTGCACTCCATTCCATTCCATTCCATTTCGGTGCATTCCCCTCTACTACATATCTTTCCAATCCATTCCTCTCGACTGCACTCCATGTCATTCCCTTCCATTCCCTGCCCTTCCATTCCATTCCATTCCATTATATTCCATTCCATTCCATTCCATTCCATTCTGTTCCTTTCCACTCCACTGCACTACACTCCATTCCATACCATTTCACTCCCATCCAATCCACTCCATTCCACTACACTTCCCTTATTTCCTTTCCACTTCCTCCATGTAATCCTCTCCATTCCATTGCATTCCATTCCATTCCATTCTCTCCACTCTATTGCATTCCACTCCACTACATTCCATTCCATTTCTCTCCACTCCCCTCCACTCCATTAACCTAAACCCCACGACTCTCAACTCCATTCTATTATACTCCACTCCATTCCATTCCATTCCATTCCATTCCATTCCATGCCATGCCATTCCACTGCACTCCGATCCACTCCACTCCACTCTACTCCATTGCATTCCGTTACATGTGATTCCATTCCACTACATTCCACTTCTCTCCACTCCACTGCACTCTACTCCACTCCATTCCACTCCATTGCATTCAATTCTACTCCATTCCACTGCACTCATCTTCACCCAATATCTCTCCACTTCATTCCATTCCATTCCATTCCACTCCATTCCATTCCAGTCCTCTCCATTCCATTCCAGCCCATTGCACTCCTCTTTACTCCATTCCATTCCATCCCATTCCAGTCCACTGCACTCCATTCCATTCCATTCCTTTCCATTCCAGTCCATTCCCCTCTGCTCCATTCCTTTCCAATCCATTCCGCTCGACTGCACTCCTTTCCGTTTCCTTCCATTCCCTTCCATTCCATTCCATTCCATACCATTGTATTCCTTTCCACTCCACTGCACTACACTCCATTCCGTACCATTCCAATCCCATCCTATCCACTCCATTCCACTACACTTCTCTTATTTCCTTTCCACTTCCTCCATTCTATTCCTCTCCACTCCATTCCATTCCATTCCATTCCATTCCATTCCACTCCATTTCATTCTCTCCACTCCATTACATTCCACTCCACTACATTCCACTCCATTTCATTCCACTCCCCTCCACTCCATTAACCTAAACCCCACGACCCTCCACTCAGTTCTAATCCACTCCATTCCATTCCACTGCACTCCGATCCATTCCACTCCACTCTACTCCATTGCATTCCGTTACATGTGATTCCATTCCACTCCATTCCACTTCTCTCCCCTCCACTGCACTCTACTCCACTGCGTTCCACTCCATCCCATTCCATTCTACTCCATTCCACTGCACTCATCTTCACCCAATATGTCTCCACTTCATTCCATTCCATTCCATTCTATTGCCCTCTTTCCCATTCCACTCCACTTCACTCCACTCCACTCCAGTCTACTGCAGTACACTGCATTCCATTAAATTCCATTCCATTCCATTCCATTCCATTCCTTAGCATTGCATTCCATTCCATTCCATTCCATTAAATTCCTTTCCACTCTATTCAATTCCATTCTACTCCATTCCATTCCACTCCAACATTTCATTCCAGCCCACTGCACTCCTGTCTACTCCAGTCCATTCCAGTCCATTCCATTCCATTCCATTCCACTCCACTGCACTCCATTCCATTCCATTCCATTTCGGTTCATACCCCTCTACTCCATTCCTTTCCAATCCATTCCTCTCGACTGCACTCCATTCCATTCCCTTCCATTACCTGCCATTCCATTCCATTCCATTCCATTATATTCCATTCCATTCCATTCCATTCCATTCTGTTCCTTTCCACTCCACTGCACGACCCTCCATTCCATAGCATTTCACTACCATCCAATCCACTCCATTCCACTACACTTCTCTTATTTCCTTTCCACTTCCTCCATGTATTCCTCTCCATTCCATTGCATTCCATTCCATTCCATTCTCTCCACTCTATTGCATTCCACTCCACTACATTCAATTCCATTTCTCTCCACTCCCCTCCACTCCATTAACCTAAACCCCATGACTCTCAACTCCATTCTATTCCACTCCACTCCATTCCATTCCATTCCATTCCATTCCATTCCATTCCATTCCATTCCATGCCATTCCACTGCACTGCGATCCACTCCACTCTACTCCATTGCATTCCATTACATGTGATTGCATTCCACTACATTCCACTTCTCTCCACTCCACTGCACTATACTCCACTCCATTCCACTCCATTCCATTCAATTCTACTCCATTCCACTGCACTCATCTTCACCCAATATCTCTCCACTTCTTTCCATTCCATTCCATTCCACTGCCCTCCACCTCATTCCACTCCACTTCACTCCCCTCCACTCCACTCTACTCCAGTACACTCCATTCCATTCCATTCCATTCCTTCCTAATCCATTCCATTCCATTTCTTTGCATTCCATTCCATTCCATTCCATTAAATTCCTTTCCACTCTATTATATTCCATTCCACTCCATTCCATTCCACTCCTCTCCATTCCATTCCAGCCCATTGCACTCCTCTCTACTCCATTCCATTCCATCCCATTCCAGGCCACTGCACTCCATTCCATTCCATTCCTTTCCATTCCAGTCCATTCCCCTCTACTCCATTCCTTTCCAATCCATTCCTCTCGACCGCACTCCTTTCCGTTTCCTTCGATTCCCTTCCATTCCATTCCATTCCATACCATTGTATTCCTTTGCACTCCACTGCACTACACTCCATTCCGTACCATTCCACTCCCATCCTATCCACTCCATTCCACTACACTTCTCTTATATCATTTCCACTTCCTCCATTCTATTCCTCTCCACTCCATTCCATTGCATTCCATTCCATTCCATTTCATTCTCTCTACTGCATTACATTCCACTCCACTACATTCCACTCCATTTCATTCCACTCCCCTCCACTCCATTAACCTAAACCCCACGACTCTCCACTCAATCCTATTCAACTCCATTCCATTCCACTGCACTCCGGTCCACTCCACTCCACTCCACTCTACTCCATTGCATTCCGTTACATGTGATTCCATTCCACTCCATTCCACTTCTCTCCCCTCCTCTGCACTCTACTCCACTGCATTCCACTCCATCCCATTCCATTCTACTAAATTCCACTGCACTCATCTTCACCCAATATGTCTCCACTTCATTTCATTCCTTTCCATTCCACTGCCCTCCGCCCCATTCCACTCCACTTTACTCCACTCCACTCCACTCTACTTCTGTACACTGCATTCCATTCCATTCCATTCCATTCCATTCCATTCCATTCCATTCCATTCCATTCCGTTCCATTCCATTCCATTCCTTAGTATTGCAATCCATTCCATTCCATTCCATTAAATTCCTTTCCACTCTATTCCATTCCATTCTACTCCATTCCATTCCACTCCAACATTCCATTCCAGCCCACTGCACTCCTGTCGACTCCAGTCCATTCCAGTCCATTCCAGTCCATTCCATTCCATTCCATTCCACTCCACTGCACTCCATTCCATTCCATTCCATTTCGGTTCATTCCCCTCTAATCCATTCCTTTCCAATCCATTCCTCTCGACCGCAGTCCATGCCATTCCCTTCCATTCCCTGCCCTTCCATTCCATTCCATTTCATTATATTCCATTCCATTCCATTCCATTCCATTCTGTTCCTTTCCACTCCACTGCACTACACTCCATTCCATACCATTTCACTCCCATCCAATCCACTCCATTCCACTACACTTCTCTTATTTCCTTTCCACTTCCTCCATGTATTCCTCTCCATTCCATTGCATTCCATTCCATTCCATTCTCTCCACTCTATTGCATTCCACTCCACTACATTCCATTCCATTTCTCTCCACTCCACTCCACTCCATTAACCTAAACCCCACGACTCTCAACTCCATTCTATTCCACTCCACTCCATTCCATTCCATTCCATTCCATTCCATTCCATTCCATTCCATTCCATGCCATTCCACTGCACTCCGATCCTCTCCACTCCACTCTACTCCATTGCATTCCGTTACATGTGATTCCATTCCACTACATTCCACTTCTCACCACTCCACTGCACTCTACTCCACTCCATTCCACTCCATTCCATTCAAATCTGCTCCATTCCACTGAACTCATCTTCACCCAATATCTCTCCACTTCATTCCATTCCATTCCATTCCACCGCCATCCACCACACTCCACTCCTCTTCACTCCCCTCCACTCCACTCTACTCCAGTACACTCCATTCCCTTCCATTCCATTCCATTCAATTCCATTCCTTCCTAATCCATTCCATTCCATTTCTTTGCATTCCATTCCATTCCATTCCATTAAATTCCTTTCCACTCCATTATATTCCATTCCACTCCATTCCATTCCACTCCTCTCCATTCCATTCCAGCCCATTGCACTCCTCTCTACTCCATTCCATTCCATCCCATTCCAGTCCACTGCACTCCATTCCATTCCATGCCTTACCATTCCAGTCCATTCCCCTCTACTCCATTCCTTTCCAATCCATTCCTCTCGACCGCACTCCTTTCCGTTTCCTTCGATTCCCTTCCATTCCATTCCATTATATACCATTGTATTCCTTTGCACTCCACTGCACTGCACGCCATTCCGTACCATTCCACTCCCATCCTATCCACTCCATTCCACTACACTTCTCTTATTTCCTTTCCACTTCCTCCATTCTATTCCTCTCCACTCCATTCCATTGCATTCCATTCCATTCCATTTGATTCTCTCTACTCCATTACATTCCACTCCACTACATTCCACTCCATTTCATTCCACTCCCCTCCACTCCATTAACCTAAACCCCACGACTCTCCACTCCATTCTATTCCACTCCATTCCATTCCACTGCACTCCGATCCACTCCACTCCACTCCACTCTACTCCATTGCATTCCGTTACATGTGATTCCATTCCACTCCATTCCACTTCTCTCCCCTCCACTGCACTCTACTCCACTGCATTCCACTCCATCCCATTCCATTCTACTCCATTCCACTGCACTCATCTTCACCCAATATGTCTACACTACATTCCATTCCATTCCATTCCACTGCCCTCCGCCCCATTCCACTCCACTTCACTCCACTCCACTCCACTCTACTCCAGTACACTGCATTCCATTCCATTCCATTCCATTCCATTCCATTCCATTCCATTCCATTCCATTCCATTCCGTTGCATTCCATTCCATTCCTTAGCATTGCATCCCATTCCATTCCATTGCATTAAATTCCTTTCCACTCTATTCCATTCCATTCTACTCCATTCCATTCCACTCCAACATTCCATTCCAGCCCACTGCACTCCTGTCTACTCCAGTCCATTCCAGTCCATTCCAGTCCATTCCATTCCATTCCATTCCACTCCACTGCACTCCATTCCATTCCATTCCATGTCGGTTCATTCCCCTCTACTCCATTCCTTTCCAATCCATTGCTCTTGACTGCACTCCATGCCATTCCCTTCCATTCCCTGCCCTTCCATTCCATTCCATTCCATTATATTCCATTCCATTCCATTCCATTCCATTCTGTTCCTTTCCACTCCACTGCACTACACTCCATTCCATACCATTTCACTCCCATCCAATCCACTCCATTCCACTACACTTCTCTTATTTCCTTTCCAATTCCTCCATGTATTCCTCTCCATTCCATTGCATTCCATTCCATTCCATTCTCTCCACTCTATTGCATTCCACTCCACTACATTCCATTCCATTTCTCTCCACTCCCCTCCACTCCATTAACCTAAACCCCACGACTCTCAACTCCATTCTATTCCACTCCACTCCATTCCATTCCATTCCATTCCATTCCATTCCATTCCATTCCATGACATGCCATTCCACTGCACTCCGATCCTCTCACTCCACTCTACTCCATTGCATTCCGTTACATGTGATTCCATTCCACTACATTCCACTTCTCTCCACTCCACTGCACTCTACTCCACTCCATTCCACTCCATTCCATTCAATTCTACTCCATTCCACTGCACTCATCTTCACCCAATATCTCTCCACTTCATTCCATTCCATTCCATTCCATTCCACTGCCCTCCACCTCATTCCACTCCACTTCACTCCCCTCCACTCCACTCTACTCCAGTACACTCCATTCCATTCCATTCCATTCCACTCCATTCCATTCCACTCCTCTCCATTCCATTCCAGCCCATTGTACTACTCTCTACTCCATTCCATTCCATCCCATTCCAGTCCACGGCACTCCATTCCATTCCATTCCCTTCCATTCCAGTCCATTCCCGTCTACTCCATTCCTTTCCAATCCATTCCGCTCGACTGCACTCCTTTCCGTTTCCTTCCATTCCCTTCCATTCCATTCCATTCCATACCATTGTATTCCTTTCCACTCCACTGCACTACACTCCATTCCGTACCATTCCACTCCCATCCATTCCACTCCATTCCACTACACTTCTCTTATTTCCTTTCCAATTCCTCCATGTATTCGTCTCCATTCCATTGCATTCCATTCCATGCCATTCCACTGCACTCCGATCCTCTCCACTCCACTCTACTCCATTGCATTCCGTTACATGTGATTCCATTCCACTACATTCTACTTCTCTCCACTCAACTGCACTCTACTCCACTCCATTCCACTCCATTCCATTCAAATCTGCTCCATTCCACTGAACTCATCTTCACCCAATATCTCTTCACTTCATTCCATTCCATTCCATTCCACTGCCCTCCACCTCATTCCACTCCACTTCACTCCCCTCCACTCCACTCTACTCCAGTACATTCCATTCGCTTCCATTCCATTCCATTCCATTCCATTCCATTCCTTCCTAATCCATTCCATTCCATTTCTTTGCATTCCATTCCATTCCATTCCATTAAATTCATTTCCACTCTATTATATTCCATTCCACTCCATTCCATTCCACTCCTCTCCATTCCATTCCAGCCCATTGCACTCCTCTCTACTCCATTCCATTCCATCCCATTCCAGTCCACTGCACTCCATTCCATTTCATTCCTTTCCATTCCAGTCCATTCCCCTCTACTCCATTCCTTTCCAATCCATTCCTCTCGACCGCACTCCTTTCCGTTTCCTTCGATTCCCTTCCATTCCATTCCATTCCATACCATTGTATTCCTTTGCACTCCACTGCACTACACTCCATTCCGTACCATTCCACTCCCATCCTATCCACTCCATTCCACTACACTTCTCTTATTTCCTTTCCACTTCCTCCATTCTATTCCTCTCCACTCCATTCCATTGCATTCCATTTCATTCTCTCTACTCCATTACATTCCACTCCACTACATTCCACTCCATTTCATTCCACTCCCCTCCACTCCATTAACCTAAAACCCACGACTCACCACTCAATTCTATTCCACTCCATTCCATTCCACTGCACTCCGATCCACTCCACTCCACTCCACTCTACTCCATTGCATTTCGTTACATGTGATTCCATTCCACTCCATTCCACTTCTCCCCCCTCCACTGCACTCTACTCCACTGCATTCCACTCCATCCCATTGCATTCTACTCCATTCCACTGCACTCATCTTCACCCAATATGTCTCCACTTCATTCCATTCCATTCGATTCCACTGCCCTCCGCCCCATTCCACTCCACTTCACTCCACTCCACTCCACTCTACTCCAGTACACTGCATTCCATTCCATTCCATTCCATTCCATTCCATTCCATTCCATTCCATTCCATTCCATTCCGTTCCATTCCATTCCATTCCTTAGCATTGCATTCCATTCCATTCCATTCCATTAAATTCCTTTACACTCTATTCCATTCCATTCTACTCCATTCCATTCCACTCCAACATTCCATTCCAGCCCACTGCACTCCTGTCGACTCCAGTCCATTCCAGTCCATTCCAGTCCATTCCATTCCATTCCATTCCACTCCACTGCACTCCATTCCATTCCATTCCATTTCGGTTCATTCCCCTCTACTCCATTCCTTTCCAATCCATTCCTCTCGACCGCAGTCCATGCCATTCCCTTCCATTCCCTGCCCTTCCATTCCATTCCATTCCATTATATTCCATTCCACTCCATTCCATTCCATTCTGTTCCTTTCCACTCCACTGCACTACACTCCATTCCATACCATTTCACTCCCATCCAATCCACTCCATTCCACTACACTTCTCTTATTTCCTTTCCACTTCCTCCATGTATTCCTCTCCATTCCATTGCATTCCATTCTATTCCATTCTCTCCACTCTATTGCATTCCACTCCACTACATTCCATTCCATTTCTCTCCACACCCCTCCACTCCATTAACCTAAACCCCACGACTCTCAACTCCATTCTATTCCACTCCACTCCATTCCATTCCATTCCATTCCATTCCCTTCCATTCCATTCCATTCCATTCCATTCCATTCCATGCCATTCCACTGCACTCCGATCCTCTCCACTCCACTCTACTCCATTGCATTCCGTTACATGAGATTCCATTCCACTACATTCCACTTCTCTCCACTCCACTGCACTCTACTCCACTCCATTCCACTCCATTCCATTCAAATCTGCTCCATTCCACTGAACTCATCTTCACCCAATATCTCTCCACTTCATTCCATTCCATTCAATTCCACTGTCCTCCACCTCATTCCACTCCACTTCACTCTCCTCCACTCCACTCTACTCCAGTACACTCCATTCCCTTCCATTCCATTCCCTGCCATTCCATTCCATTCCATTATATTCCATTCCATTCCATTCCATTCCATTCTGTTCCTTTCCACTCCACTGCACTACACTCCATTCCATACCATTTCACTCCCATCCAATCCACTCCATTCCACTACACTTCTCTTATTTCCTTTCCACTTCCTCCATGTATTCCTCTCCATTCCATTGCATTCCATTCCATTCCATTCTCTCCACTCTATTGCATTCCACTCCACTATATTCCATTCCATTTCTCTCCACTCCCCTCCACTCCATTAACCTAAACCCCACGACTCTCAACTCCATTCTATTCCACTCAACTCCATTGCATTCCATTCCATTCCATTCCATGCCATTAAACTGCACTCCGATCCATTCCGCTCAACTCCACTCCACTCTACTCCATTGCATTCCGTTACATGTGATTCCATTCCACTCCATTCCACTTCTCTCCCCACCACTGCACTCTACTCCACTGCATTCCACTCCATCCCATTCCATTCTACTCCATTCCACTGCACTCATCTTCTCCCAATATGTCTCCACTTCATTCCATTCCATTCCATTCCACTGCCCTCCACCCCATTCCACTCCACTTCACTCCACTCCACTCCACTCTACTCCAATACCCTGCATTCCATTCCATTCCATTCCATTCCATTCCATTCCATTCCATTCCATTCCATTCCGTTCCATTCCATTCCATTCCTTAGCATTGCATTCCATTCCATTCCATTCCATTAAATTCCTTTCCACTCTATTCCATTCCATTCTACTCCATTCCATTCCACTCCAACATTCCATTCCAGCCCACTTCACTCCTGTCTACTCCAGTCCATTCCAGTCCATTGCAGTCCATTCCATTCCATTCCACTGCACTCCATTCCATTCCATTCCATTTCGGTTCATTCCCCTCTACTCCATTCCTTTCCAATCCATTCCTCTCTACTGCACTCTATGCCCTTCCCTTCCATTCCCTGCCCTTCCATTCCATTCCATTTCATTATATTCCATTCCATTCCATTCCATTCCATTCCATTCCATTCCATTCCATTCCATTCTGTTCCTTTCCACTCCACTGCACTACACTCCATTCCATACCATTTCACTCCCATCCAATCCACTCCATTCCACTACACTTCTCTAATTTCCTTTCCACTTCCTCCATGTATTCCTCTCCATTCCATTGCATTCCATTCCATTCCATTCTCTCCACTCTATTGCATTCCACTCCACTACATTCCATTCCATTTCTCTCCACTCCCCTCCACTCCATTAACCTAAACCCCACGACTCTCAACTCCATTCTATTCCACTTCACTCCATTCCATTCCATTCCATTCCATTTCATTCCATTCCATTCCATTCCATGCCATTCCACTTCACTCCGATCCTCTCCACTCCACTCTTCTCCATTGCATTCCGTTACATCTGATTCCATTCCACTACATTCCATTCCATTCCATTCAAATCTGCTCCATTCCACTGAACTCATCTTCACCCAATATCTCTCCACTTCATTCCATTCCATTCCATTCCACTGCTCTCCACCTCATTCCACTCCACTTCACTCCCCTCCACTCCACTCTACTCCAGTACACTCCATTCCCTTCCATTCCATTCCATTCCGTTCCATTCCATTCCATTCCATTCCATTCCATTCCTTCCTAATCCATTCCATTCCATTTCTTTGCATTCCATTCCATTCCATCCCATTCCATTAAATTCCTTTCCACTCTATTATGTTCCATTCCACTCCATTCCATTCCACTCCTCTCCATTCCATTCCAGCCCATTGCACTCCTCTCTACTCCATTCCATTCCATCCCATTCCAGTCCACTGCACTCCATTCCATTCCATTACTTTCCATTCCAGTCCATTCCCCTCTAGTCCATTCCTTTCCAATCCATTCCTCTCGACCGCACTCCTTTCCGTTTCCTTCGATTCCCTTCCATTCCATTCCATTCCATACCATTGTATTCCTTTGCACTCCACTGCACTACACTCCATTCCGTACCATTCCACTCCCATCCTATCCACTCTATTCCACTACACTTCTCTTATTTCCTTTCCACTTCCTCCATTCTATTCCTCTCCACTCCATTCCATTGCATTCCATTCCATTCCATTTCATTCTCTCTACTCCATTACATTCCACTCCACTACATTCCACTCCATTTCATTCCACTCCCCTCCACTCCATTAACCTAAACCCCACAACTCTCCACCCAATTCTATTCCACTCCATTCCATTCCACTGCACTCCGATCCACTCCACTCCACTCCACTCTACTCCACTGCATTCCGTTACATGTGATTCCATTCCACTACATTCCACTTCTCCCCCCTCCACTGCACTCTACTCCACTGCATTCCACTCCATCCCATTCCATTCTACTCCATTCCACTGCACTCATCTTCACCCAATATGTCTCCACTTCATTCCATTCCATTCCATTCCATTGCCCTCCGCCCCATTCCACTCCACATCACTCCACTCCACTCCACTCTACTCCAGTACACTGCATTCCATTCCATTCCATTGCATTCCATTCCATTCCAATCCGTTGCATTCCATTCCATTCCTTAGCATTGCATTCCATTCCATTAAATTCATTTCCACTCTGTTCCATTCCATTCTACTCCATTCCTTTCCACTCCAACATTCCATTCCAGCCCACTGCACTCCTGTCTACTCCAGTCCATTCCAGTCCATTCCAGTCCATTCCATTCCATTCCATTCCACTCCACTGCACTCCATTCCATTCCATTCCATTTCGGTTCATTCCCCTCTACTCCATTCCTTTCCAATCCATTCCTCTCGACTGCACTCCATGCCATTCCCTTCCATTCCCTGCCCTTCCTTTCCATTCCATTCCATTATATTCCATTCCATTCCATTCCATTCCATTCCATTCCATTCCATTCCATTCCATTCTGTTCCTTTCCACTCCACTGCACTACACTCCATTCCATACCATTTCACTCCCATCCAATCCACTCCATTCCACTACACTTCTCTTATTTCCTTTCCACTTCCTCCATGTATTCCTCTCCATTCCATTGCATTCCATTCCATTCCATTCTCTCCACTCTATTGCATTCCACTCCACTACATTCCATTCCATTTCTCTCCACTCCCCTCCACTCCATTAACCTAAACCTCACGACTCCCAACTCCATTCTATTCCACTCCACTCCATTCCATTCCATTCCATTCCATTCCATTCCATTCCATTCCATGCCATTCCACTGCACTCCGATCCTCTCCACTCCACTCTACTCCATTGCATTCCATTACGTGTGATTCCATTCCACTACATTCCAGTTCTCTCCACTCCGCTGCACTCTACTCCACTCCATTCCACTCCATTCCATTCAAATCTGCTCCATTCCACTGAACTCATCTTCACCCAATATCTCTCCACTTCATTACATTCCATTTCATTCCACTGCCCTCCACCTCATTCCACTCCACTTCACTCCCCTCCACTCCACTCTACTCCAGTACACTCCATTCCCTTCCATTCCACTCCATTCCATTCCATTCCATTCCTTCCTAATCCATTCCATTCGATTTCTTTGCATTCCATTCCATTCTATTCCATTAAATTCCTTTCCACTCTATTATGTTCCATTCCACTCCTCTCCATTCCACTCCTCTCCATTCCATTCCAGCCCATTGCACTCCTCTCTACTCCATTCCATTCCATCCCATTCCAGTCCACTGCACTCCATTCCATTCCATTCCATTTCGATTCATTCCCCTCTACTCCATTCCTTTCCAATCCATTCTTCTCGACCGCACTCCAAGCCGTTCCCTTCCATTCACTGCCCTACCATTCCATTCCATTCCATTATATTCCATTCCATTCCATTCCATTCCATTCCATTCCATTCTGTTCCTTTCCACTCCACTGCACTACACTCCATTCCATACCATTTCACTCCCATCCAATCCACTCCATTCCACTACACTTCTCTTATTTCCTTTCCACTTCCTCCATGTATTCCTCTCCATTCCATTGCATTCCATTCCATTCCATTCCCTCCACTCTATTGCATTCCACTCCACTACATTCCTTTCCATTTCTCTCCACTCCCCTCCACTCCATTAACCTAAACCCCACGACTCTCAACTCCATTCTATTCCACTCCACTGCAATCCATTCCATTCCATTCCATTCCATTCCATTCCATTCCATTCCATTCCATTCCATTCCATTCCATGCCATTCCACTGCACTCCGATCCTCTCCACTCCACTCTACTGCATTGCATTCCGTTACAGGTGATTCCATTCCACTTCATTCCACTTCTCTCCACTCCACTGCACTCTACTCCACTCCATTCCACTCCATTCCATTCAAATCTGCTCCATTCCACTGAACTCATCTTCACCCAATATCTCTCCACTTCATTCCAGTCCATTCCATTCCACTGCCCTCCACCTCATTCCACTCCACTTCACTCCCCTCCACTCCACGCTACTCCAGTACTCTCCATTCCCTTACATTCCATTCCATTCCATTCGATTCCATTCCATTCCATTCCATTCCATTCCATTCCATTCCATTCCTTCCTAATCCATTCCATTCCATTTCTTTGCATTCCATTCCATTCCATTCCATTAAATTCCTTTCCACTATATTATATTCCATTCCACTCCATTCCATTCCACTCCTCTCCATTCCATTCCAGCCCATTGCACTCCTCTCTACTCCATTCCATTCCATCCCATTCCAGTCCACTGTACTCCATTCCATTCCATGCCTTTCCATTCCAGTCCATTCCCCTCTACTCCATTCCTTTCCAATCCTTTCCTCTCGACCGCACTCCTTTCCGTTTCCTTCGATTCCCTTCCATTCCATTCCATTCCATACCATTGTATTCCTTTGCACTCCACTGCACTACACTCCATTCCGTACCATTCCACTCCCATCCTATCCACTCCATTCCACCACACTTCTCTTATTTCCTTTCCACTTCCTCCATTCTATTCCTCTCCACTCCATTCCATTGCATTCCATTCCATTCCATTTCATTCTCTCTACTCCATTACATTCCACTCCACAACATTCCACTCCATTTCATTCCACTTCCCTCCACTCCATTAACCTAAACCCCACGACTCTCCCCTCAATTCTGTTCCACTCCATTCCATTCCACTGCACTCCGATCCACTCCATTCCACTCCACTCTACTCCACTCTACTCCATTGCATTCCGTTACATGTGATTCCATTCCACTCCATTCCACTGCTCTCCCCTCCACTGCACTCTACTCCACTGCATTCCACTCCATCCCATTCCATTCTACTCCGTTCCACTGCACTCATCTTCACCCAATATGTCTCCACTTCATTCCATTCCATTCCATTCCACTGCCCTCCGCCCCATTCCACTCCACTTCACTCCACTCCACTCCACTCTACTCCAGTACACTGCATTCCATTCCATTCCATTCCATTCCATTCCATTGCATTCCATTCCGTTGCGTTCCCTTCCATTCCTTAGCATTCCATTCCATTCCATTCCATTCCATTAAATTCCTTTCCACTCTATTCAATTCCATTCTACTCCATTCCATTCCACTCAAACATTCCATTCCAGCCCACTGCACTCCTGTCTACTCCAGTCCATTCCAGTCAATTCCAGTCCATTCCATTCCATTCCATTCCACTCCACTGCACTCCTTTCAATTCCATTCCATTTCGGTTCATTCCCCTCTACTCCATTCCTTTCCAATCCATTCCTCTCTACTGCACTCCATGCCATTCCCTTCCATTCCCTGCCTTTCCATTGCATTCCATTCCATTATATGCCATTCCATTCCATTCCATTCCATTCCATTCTGTTCCTTTCCGCTGCACTGCACTACACTCCATTCCATACCATTTCACTCCCGTCCAATCCAATCCGTTCCACTACACTTCTCTTATTTCCTTTCCACTTCCTCCATGTATTCCTCTCCATTCCATTGCATTCCATTCCGTTCCATTCTTTCCACTCTATTGCATTCCACTCCACTACATTCCATTCCATTTCTCTCCACTCCCCTCCACTCCATTAACCTAAACCCCACGACTCTCAACTCCATTCTATTCCACTCCACTCCATTCCATTCCATTCCATTCCATTCCATTCCATTCCATTCCATGCCATGCCATTCCACTGCACTCCGATCCACTCCACTCCACTCTACTCCATTGCATTCCGTTACATGTGATTCCATTCAACTACATTCCACTTCTCTCCACTCCACTGCACGCTACTCCACTCCATTCCACTCCATTCCATTCAATTCTACTCCATTCCACTGCACTCATCTTCACCCAATATCTCTCCACTTGATTCCATTCCATTCCATTCCACTGCCCTCCACCTCATTCCACCCCACTTCACTCCCCTCCACTCCACTCTACTCCAGTACACTCCATTCCATTCCATTCCATTCCATTCCCCTCCATTCCATTCCACTCCTCTCCATTCCATTCCAGCCCATTGCACTCCTCTCTACTCCATTCCATTCCATCCCATTCCAGTCCACTGCACTCCATTCCATTCCATTCCTTTCCATTCCAGTCCATTCCCCTCTACTCCATTCCTTTCCAATCCATTCCTCTCGACTGCACTCCTTTCCGTTTCTTTCGATTCCCTTCCATTCCATTCCATTCCATACCATTGTATTCCTTTCCACTCCACTGCACTACACTCCATTCCGTACCAATCCACTCCCATCCTATCCACTCCATTCCACTACACTTCTCTTATTTCCTTTCCACTTCCTCCATTCTATTCCTCTCCACTCCATTCCATTCCATTCCATTCCATTCCATTCAATTTCATTCTCTCCACTCCATTACATTCCACTCCACTACATTCCACTCCATTTCATTCCACTCCCCTCCACTCCATTAACCTAAACCCCACGACTCTCCACTCAGTTCTATTCCACTCCATTCCATTCCACTGCACTCCAATCCACTCCACTCCACTCCACTCTACTCCATTGCATTCCGTTACATGTGATTCCATTCCACTCCATTCCACTTCTCTCCCCTCCACTGCACTCTACTCCACTGCATTCCACTCCATCCCATTCCATTCTACTCCATTCCACTGCACTCATCTTCACCCAATATGTCTCCACTTCATTCTATTCCATTCCATTCCATTGCCCTCCGCCCCGTTCCACTCCACTTCACTCCACTCCACTCCAGTCTACTGCAGTACACTGCACTCCATTAAATTCCATTCCTTTCCATTCCATTCCATTCCTTAGCATTGCATTGCATTCCATTCCATTCCATTAAATTCCTTTCCACTCTATTCAATTCCATTCTACTCCATTCCATTCCACTCCAACATTCCATTCCAGCCCACTGCACTCCTGTCTACTCCAGTCCATTCCAGTCCAATCCATTCCATTCCATTCCATTCCATTCCATTCCATTCCATTCCATTCCATTCCACTCCACTCCATTCCATTCCATTCCATTTCGGTTCATTCCCCTCTACTCCATTCCTTTCCAATCCATTCCTCTAGACTGCACTCCATTCCATTCCCTGCCATTCCATTCCATTCCATTCCATTATATTCCATTCCATTCCATTCCATTCCATTATATTCCATTCCATTCCATTCCATTCTGTTCCCTTCCACTCCACTGCACTACACTCCATTCCATACCATTTCACTCCCATCCAATCCACTCCATTCCACTACACTTCTCTTATTTCCTTTCCACTTCCTCCATGTATTCCTCTCCATTCCATTGCATTCCATTCCATTCTTTCTCTCCACTCTATTGCATTCCACTCCACTACATTCCATTCCATTTCTCTCCACTCCCCTCCACTCCATTAACCTAAACCCCACGACCCACAACTCCATTCTATTCCACTCCACTCCATTCCATTCCATTCCATTCCATTCCATGCCATTCCACTGCACTCCGATCCGCTCCACTCTACTCTACTCCATTGCATTCCATTACATGTGATTCCATTCCACTACATTCCACTTCTCTCCACTCCACTGCACTCTACTCCACTCCATTCCACTCCATTCCATTCAATTCTACTCCATTCCACTGCACTCATCTTCACCCAATATCTCTCCACTTCATTCCATTCCATTCCATTCCACTGCCCTCCACCTCATTCCACTCCACTTCACTCCCCTCCACTCCACTCTACTCCAGTACACTCCATTCCATTCCATTCCTTCCTATTCCATTCCATTCCATTTCTTTGCATTCCATTCCATTCCATTAAATTCCTTTCCACTCTATTATATTCCATTCCACTCCATTCCATTCAATTCTACTCCATTCCACTGCACTCATCTTCACCCAATATGTCTCCACTGCATTCCATTCCATTCCATTCCATTCCACTTCCCTCCGCCCCATACGACTCCACTTCACTCCAATCCACTCCACTCTACTCCAGTACACTGCTTTCCATTCCATTCCATTCCATTCCATTCCATTCTGTTCCATTCCATTCCATTCCTTAGCATTGCATTCCATTCCATTCCATTCCATTAAATTCCTTTCCACTCTATTCCATTCCATTCTACTCCATTCCATTACACTCCAACGTTCCATTCCAGCCCACTGAACTACTGTCTACTCCATTCCATTCCATTCCATTCCATTCCATTCCATTCCATTCCACTCCACTGCACTCCATTCCATTCCATTCCATTTCGGTTCATTCCCCTCTACGCCATTCCTTTCCAATCCATTCCTCTCGACTGAACTCCATTCCATTCCCTTCCATTCCCTGCCATTCCATTCCATTCCATTCCATTCCATTCCATTATATTCCATTCCATTCCATTCCATTCTGTTCCTTTCCACTCCACTGCACTACACTGCATTCCATACCATTTCATTCCCATCCAATCAACTCCATTCCACTACTCGTCTCTTATTTCCTTTCCATTTCCTCCATGTATTCCTCTCCATTCCATTGCATTCCATTCTCTCCACTCTATTGCATTCCACTCCACTACATTCCATTCCATTTCTCTCCACTCCCCTCCACTCCATTAACCTAAACCCCACGACTCTCAACTCCATTCTATTCCACTCCACTCCATTCCATTCCATTCCATTCCATGCCATTCCACTGCACTCCGATCCACTCCACTCCACTCTACTCCATTGCATTCCGTTACATGTGATTCCATTCCACTACATTCCACTTCTCTCCACTCCACTGCACTCTACTCCACTCCATTCCACTCCATTCCATTCAATTCTACTCCATTCCACTGCACTCATCTTCACCCAATATCTCTCCACTTCATTCCATTCCATTCCTCTCCACTGCCCTCCAGCTCATTCCACTCCACTTCACTCCCCTCCACTCCACTCTACTCCAGTACACTCCATTCCCTTCCATTCCATTCCATTCCATTCCTTCCTAATCCATTCCATTCCATTTCTTTGCATTCCATTCAATTCCATTCCATTAAATTCTTTTCCACTCTATTATATTCCATTCCACTCCATTCCATTCCTCTCCTCTCCATTCCATTCCAGCCCATTGCACTCCTCTCTACTCCATTCCATTGCATCCCATTCCAGTCCACTGCTCTCCATTCCATTCCATTCTTTTCCATTCCAGTCCATTCCCCTCTACTCCATTCCTTTCCAATCCATTCCGCTCGACTGCACTCCTTTCCGTTTCCTTCCATTCCCTTCCATTCCATTCCATTCCATACCATTGTATTCCTTTCCACTCCACTGCACTACACTCCATTCCGTACCATTCCACTCCCATCCTATCCACTCCATTCCACTACACTTCTCTTATTTCCTTTCCACTTCCTCCATTCTATTCCTCTCCACTCCATTCCATTCCATTCCATTCCATTCCATTCTCTCCACTCCATTACATTCCACTCCACTACATTCCACTCCATTTCATTCCACTCCCCTCCACTCCATTAACCTAAACCCCACGACTCTCCACTCAGTTCTATTCCACTCCATTCCATTCCACTGCACTCCGATCCACTCCACTCCACTCCACTCTACTCCATTGCATTCCGTTACATGTGATTCCATTCCACTCCATTCCACTTCTCTCCCCTCCACTGCACTCTACTCCACTGCATTCCACTCCATCCCGTTCCATTCTACTCCATTCCACTGCACTCATCTTCACCCAATATGTCTCCACTTCATTCCATCTCATTCCATTCCACTGCCCTCAGCCCCATTCCACTCCACTTCACTCCACTCTACTCCACTCTACTCCAGTACACTGCGTTCCATTCCATTGCATTTCATTCCGTTCCATTCCATTCCATTCCATTCCTTTCCATTCCATTCCATTCTATTCCATTCCTTCATCGAGAGTGTCTCACTCTGTCACCCAGCCTGGATTGCCATGGCACAATATCAGCTCTCATTTCATTTCACCATTCCATTCCATTGTATTCCATTCCACTAGACTCCACTCCATTCCATTCCACTCCACTCCACTTCATTCCATTCCAATCCATTCCACTCATTTCCTTTCCTTCCAATTCCATTTCACTCCTTTCCTCTCCACTCCACTCCACTACACTGCACTCCATTCCATTCTGTTCCACTCCATTCCCTTCCATTCCACTCTACTCCACTCCACTCCACTCAACTCCATTCCACTCATTTCCTTTCTGTTCCACTCCGTTCCATTCGATGCCATTCCACTCCATTCCACTCTACTCCATTGCTGTCTACTGCATTCCACTCCACTCTACTCCTTTCCCCTCCTCTTCAGTCCACTCCGGTCCACTCCATTCCAATACTCTCTACTCCAGTCCATTCCACTCCACTTCAGAACACTCCCCACCATTCCATTTCCCTGCCCCCCGATCCACTCCACTCAACTCCACTCCACTCCGCTGCACTCTGTTCAATTCCATTTGGTTTGTTTTGTTCTGTTCCTTTCCACTCCAATCCGCTCCATTTCACTGCACTCAACTACATTCCATTACATCTGATTCCATTTTACGACATTCCAGTCCTTTCCATGTCACTCCACTCCATTCCACACCATACCACTGCATTCCATTCCAATATTTTCTTTTGGCAGGATTTCCCTCTGTCACCAAGGCTGGATTGCAGTGGCACAATCTCACCTCACATTTCATTTCACCATTCCATTTGCCTCCATTCCATTACATTCCACTCCACTCATCTCCATTCGTCTCCACTCCACTCCATTCCATTCCATTCCTTTATTTCGATTGGATTTCACACTATCACCCTGCCTGCAGTGCAGTAGCACAATCTTAGCACATATTTTATTTCACCATTGCATTCCATTCCATTCCACTCCATTCCATTCCATTCCATTCCACTCCATTCCACTGCATTGCACTCAGCTCCACTCAATTCCACTCCACTCCACTCCAATTCACTCTGTACCATTCCATATAAATCCCTTTCATTCCACTCGTTTTTTTCAACAAGTTGTCCCGGTCACACAGGTTGCAGCGCAGTGGCACAAACTCAGCACACTTGACTTTTCTCCATGTCATTCCTTCCCACTCCAGTCCCCTCCTTTCCTTTCCACTCCACTCCACTCCACTCCATTCCATTCCACTCTAATGCACTCCACTCCAATCCATTTCATTCCATCCCATTCCATTCCTCTCCTTTCAAATCCACTCCACTCCATTCCATTCCATTCCATTCCACTATATTCCATTCCTAGATTTTCTTTCTACAGGATCGCAATCTGTCAAACAGGCTGAAGTGCAGCGTCACAATCTCAGCCCACATTTTGTTTCACCCTTCCATTAAATTCCATTCCATTCCATTCCATTCCCCTCCATTCCATTCGTTTCCACTCCACTCCAATGCACTCCACTCCACTCTAATGAATTCAATTATTCTTCATTCAATTGCATTCTTTTTTTTTTTGACTGGATATCAAACTGTCACCAATACAGGAGTGCAGTGGCACAATCTAAGCTTACATTACATTCCACCATTCCATTCCATTTCATTTCATTCCATTCCATAGCATTCAATTATACACTACTCCACCCATTCAATTCCACTCCACTCCATTCCATTCCACTCCACTCCCCTCCAATCCATTCCACTCTACTCCAATCAATTCCAATCCACTCCACTCCATTCCACTACACTCCATTCTATTCAATTCTTTTTCATGCTATTCCATTCAACTGCTTTCCATTTCATTCCACTCCACTGAACTCCACTTCATTCCATTCCACTTCTCTCTATCCCACTGCACTCCATTCCCTTCCACTCCACTGCACTCCACCCGACTCCACTCCGATCTGCTCCATTCCATTCCACTCCACTGCATTCCATCCCACTACACTTCAGTCCACTCCATTCCATTGCATTCCGTTCCATTCTATTCCATTCCATTCCTCTCCTCTCCTTTTTATTCAATTCCACTTCACTCCACTCAACTGTATTCCATTCCACTCTACTCCAATCCACTACTTTCCATTCCCTTCCATTCCATTCCATTCCACTCAACTCCACTCCACTCCACTCCATTCCATTCCATTCCATTACATTCCACTCCATTACATTCCATTCCACTCGACTCCACACCACTCCAGTCCACTCCAATCTCCCCCGCAGCACTGAGTTCCATTCCATTATATTCTACTCCTTTACATCCCCTTCCTTTCCTTCAACAGAATCTCACTCTGCAACCAGGCTGGAGTGCAGTGGCAAAATCTCAGCTCATATTTCATTTATCATTCCATTCTATTGCATTCCATTTTTATCCATTCTATTCCATTCTACTACATTCCATTCCACTCCACTCCACTCCATTCCACTCAATTTCATTTCATTTCATTACATTACATTACATTCCACTCTACTCCACTCCTCTCCACCACACTCCTATCCACTGCATTCCATTCCATTAAATTGCATTCCAGGCATTTCATTCCACTCCACTCCACTACACTACAATACATTCCATTCCTCACCAGTCTACTCGATTCCACTCCATTCCACTCCACTCCAGTCCATTCCACTCCATTCCACTCCATTCCACAACACTCCAATGCATTCCATTCCACTCCACACCATTCACTTCCATCCCATTCTATTCAATTCCTCTTCATTCCATTCCATTCCCATCTATTGCATTCAACTTCACTCCATTCGATTCCAGTCAACTCCATTCCACTCCACTCCGCTCCATTCCATTCCATTGTATTCTATTCCATTCTATTCCATTCCTATCCACTCCACTCCGTTCCATTCCATTACACACCACTCCACTCCATTCCATTCCATTACAATACTTTCCACTCCATTCCACTCTAATCCATTCCACTGAACTCCATTCCATTGCATTCCACTCCATTTTATTCCATTACATTCCACTCCACTCCAAACCACTCCACTCCATTACACTCCATTCCATTCCCTTCCGCTCCATTCTACTCCACTCATCTTCACTATGCTCCATTCCATTGCATTCCAATCCACTCCATTACACTCCACTGCATTCCATTCCATTGCACTACACCCAATTCCACTCCACTCCACTCCATTCCATTTCAGTCCACTCCACTACACCCCATTCCACTCCTCTGCAGTGCACTCCACTCCACTCCACTCCACTCTACTCAAGTCCACTGCATTTCATTCCATTCCGTTTGATTTCACTCCACTGCATTCCATTCCTTTCTTTCAACAGGATATCACTGTATCACCCAGTCTGGAGTGCAGTGGCACAGTCTCAGCTGACATTACATGTCCTCTTTCTTTTGCATTGCATTCTATTCCATTGCCTTTAATTGCATTGCATTGCATTGCATTCCAACGCATTGTATTGCATTCAATTCCATTCCATTCCTTTCCATCCCATTCCATTCCTTTTCATCCCATTCCATTCCATTCCACTCCCTTCCATTCCATTCAACCCCATTCACCTCCACTCCACTCCACTCCACCCCACTCCATTGCATTCCATTCCATTACAGTGCACTCCACTGCACTCCATTCAATTCCACTTCAATCCACTCCACTCCCCTCCATTAAATTCCATTCCATTCCATTCCACTCTATTCCACTCTTCTCCACCATACTTAACTCCATTCCATTCCATTCCATTCCATTCCATTCCATTCCATTCCATTTCAGTTCATTCCAATCCACTCCACTCCACTATATTACCATCCATTCCTCTCACTCCACTCCATTCCACTCCATTCCACTTCTCTCCACTCCATTCTACTCCACTCCACTCCTTTCCACTCCACTCCACTGCATTCCATTCCACTCCACTCCATTCCCTTCCATTCAATTCCACACCCTTCCACTCCACTCCATTCCACTCCCCTCTCTTCCATTTCACTCCACTCAATTCCATTCCTGTCAACTCCATTCGACTCCACTCTACTCCATTCCTTTCCTTTCCTTTCCATTCCACTCCATACCACTCCATTCCATTCCATTCTACTCCACTCAAATCCACTTCATTCCTCTCCACTCAACTCCAGTGAACTCCTTTCCACTCCATTCCATTCCCTTCCCCTCCACTCCACTCCTCTCCGTTCCGTTCCATTCTACTCCATTCCACTCTTCTCCACTTCACTCCACTCCAATTCACTCTGCTCCATTCCATTTCAATCCTTTCCCCTCCATTCTACTTCACTCCATTCCATTCCACTCCACCCCATTCCACTCCTCTCTATTCCATTCCAATCCAGTTCAATCCGTTCCACCCCATTCCAATCCACCCTTCTGCATACCACTCCAATCCACTCCATTCTACTCCAATCCACTCCATTCCATTCCATTCCTCTCCACTGCATTCCATTCCTTTCTTTCAACAGGATATCACTGTGTTACCCAGGCTGGAGTGCAGTTACAGTATCTCAGCTCACATTGAATGTCAACTTTCCATTGCGTTGCATTCTATTTCATTGCCTTTCAATGCGTTGCATTGCATGGCATTCCATTGCATTGCAAAGCATTCCATTCCATTCCATTCCGTTCCATTCCATTCCTTTCCATTCCCCTTCATTCGTTTCCGTTCCATTCCACTCCGTTCCATTCCTTTCCTTTCTTTAAACAGGATCTCTCTCTGTCACAAAGGCAGGAGTGCAGTGGCAGATTCTCAGCTTACATTTATTTTCACCGTTCCATTGTATTCCATTCCATCCCATTCCATTCTACTCTATTTCACTCCACTCCACTCCACTTGTCTCCATTCCTTTCCAATCGACTCTATTCCACTCCATTGCACTCCATTCCAATCCACTCCTCTCCACTCCATTCCATTCCATTCCATTTCACTCCATTGCATTCCATTCCTTCCTTTCGACAGGATATCACTATGTCACCAACACTTGATTGTAGTGGCACAATCTCACCTCACATTACATGTCACTTTCCATTGCATTGCATTCTATTCCATTGCATTCCATTGCATTCCCTTCCATTCCATTGCATTCCATTCCACTCCACTCCATTCCACTCCACTTCACTCCACTCCTTTGCTCTCCACTCCATTCCACTACACTCCTTTTCACTCCACTCCATTCCACTCTAATAGACTCCAGTATAATCCACTCCATCCCATTCCACTCCACTCCACTCCAGGCCAATCCAGTCCACTCCATTCCACTGCACTCCAATCCATTCCATTTCACTGCACTCCATTCCATTCCACTCTACTCCATTACACTCCACTCCACTCCATTCCACTTCACTCCACTCCAATCCTATCTACTCCACTCCATTCCACTCCACTCCATTCCATTCCTTTCTACTCCACTACATTCCTCTCCACTCCACCCCGCTCCACTCCATTCCATTCCACTGTACTCCATTCCATTCCACTCCAATGTATTCTATTCCACTCCTCTCCATTCCCTTCCTTTCAACTTCATTCTATTCTACTCCACTCCATTCCATTCCACTCCAGTCCACTCTACTCCACTCCATTCCATTCCACTCCACTCCACTCGATTCCAATCCACTCCACCCCACTGCATCCATTCCATTCCATTCCATTCCACTGCACTCAACTCCTCTCCATTCCACTCCATTCCATTCCATTCCACTCCATTCCACTCTACTCCCTTACACTCCACTCCAATCCACTCCATTCCATTCCATTACATTACATTCCACTCTATTCCACTGCACTCCATTCCATTCCATTCTACTCCACCTCATTCCACACCACTCCACTCCTTTCTACTCCTGTCCAATGCACTCTAACCCATTCCAGTTCACCGCATTCCACTCCACCCCACTGCATTCCACTCCACTCCACTCCATTCCATTCCATTCCATTCCATTCCATTCCATTCCATTCCTTTCCATTCCATTCCATTCCATTCCATTCCATTCCCCTTCACTCCACTGCATTCCATTCCTTTCTTTCTACAGGACAGCACTGTGTCACCCAGGCTGGAGTGCACTGGCACAATCTCAGCTCACATTATATATCAACTTTCCATTGCATTGCACTCTATTTCATTGCCTTATATTTAGTTGCATTGCATTGCTTTCCATTGCGTTGCATTGTATTCCATTCCGTTCCATTCCGTTCCATTCCATTCCATTCCATTCCATTCCATTCCATTCCATTCCATTCCATTCCATTCCATTCCATTCCATTCCATTCCACTCCACTCCATTCCACTCCATTCCATTCCATTCCACTCCATTCCATTCCATTCAACTCCAGTCACCTCCACTTCACTCCACTCCATTCCACTTCACTCCACTTCACTCAACTCCACTCCATTCCATTCCAATCCGTTTTTCCACAGGATCTCTCTTTGTCACAACTACTGGAGTGCATTGGCACAATATCAGCTCACATTTCTTTTCACCATTCATTTGCCTTCCATTCTTTCCCATTTTATCCCACTCTATGTCACTCCACCCCACTCCATTCCATTCCACGTCACTCCATTCCCCTCCACTTCTCTCTATTCCATTTCACTCCACTCCATTCCGTTACATTCCATTCCATTTTGCTCCATGCCATTCCATTCCACTACACTCCACTTCTCTCCACTCCACTCTTCCAATCCATTCCATTCCATTCCATTCCATTCCATTCCCTTCCATTCCATTCCACTGCATTCCACTCCAATCCCCTCTACTTCACTCCACTCCACTCCTCTCCAGTACAGTCTGTTCCTTTCCACTGCATTAATTTCCATTCCTTTTTCTTGGAAGGATCTCACTCTGTCACCCAGACTGCTGTGCAGTGGCACAATCTCAGCTCACATTTCATTTCTCCTTTCCGTTCCATTCCATTCCACTGCACTCCACTCCAACCCACTTAATTGCATTCCACTCCACTCCAATCCGTTACATTCCATTCCTATCCAATCCTTTCCATTCCACTCCTTTCTTTTGAAAGTATATCTCTCTGTCACTGATGCTGTAGCATAGTCATGCAATCTCAGCACACATTTCTTTTCACCATTCCATTCCGTTCCATTCCAGTTCTCTCCACTCCCTTCCACTGCTTTCCATTCCACTCCACTCAACTCCATTCCATTGCACTCCACTGCACTCGACTCCACTCAGTTTCATTCGATTCCACTCCACTCTCCTTCTCTCCATTCCATTCCAATCCTCCCACTCCATTCCATTCCATTCCATTCCACTCTTTTTCACTCCACTCCACTACACTACACTCCTTTCCATTCCACTCCATCCCATTCCATTCGACTCCATTCCACTCCACTCCACTCCTCTCTTTTCTAATCCACTTCATGTGATTCCATTCCATTCATTCCATTCCATTCCATTCCGTTTCAAACTGTTGCATTCCATTCCTTTCTTTTGAGAGGATATCACTGTGTCACCCAGGCTGGTGTGCAATGGTATAATCTCAGCTAACATTACATGTCAACTTTCCATTGCATTGCATTCTATCCCATTGCTTTGCATTGCATTGCCTTGCATTGCATTGCATTGCATTGTTTTCCATTGCCTTGCATTCTATTCCATTCCGTTTCATTCCAGCGCATTCCTTTGCATTCCACTCCTTTCCATTCCATTCCACTCCACTCCATTTCTCTCAACTTCACTCCACTCCATTCCATTCCAGGCATCCGTGCAGTGATCTTTGCACTGATCACCCAGGTGATGTAACTCTTGTCTAGGCTCTGCCTAAAGGGACATTGTGACATAACTCTGCGCTGATAATCCAGGTGTTGGGGCTTTCTTCTATGCTCTGCCTACAGGGGCATTGTAATGTATTTCTGCACTGATCACCCAGGTGACGGACTCTTGTCTTTCATCTGCTTATGAGGGCATTGTGACATATCTCTGCACTGATCTCACAGGTGATGTAACTGTTGTATCAACTCGGCCTACAGCGGAATTGTGAGAGATCCCTCCACTGATCACCCAAAATGATGTAACTATTGTCTAGGCTTTGCCTACATGTGGCTTTGTGGCATATCTTTGCACTGTTCACCCAGGTTGTGTAACTCATCTAAGCTCCGAGTGCAGGGGCCTTTTGACATATCTCTGCACTGATCACTCCCGGAAGAGAATTCTTTTCTAGGCTCTGCCTACAGGGGGCTTTGTGACATATCTCTTCACTGATCATCTAGTTGACGTAAAACTTTTATAAGCTCTTCCTAGAGGGAGTTTTGACAAATCTCTGCACTGATCACCTAGGTGATGTAACTCTTGTCTACACTCTGCCTACAGGGGGCATTGTGAAATATCTCTGCACTGATTACTCTGGTGATGCAACTCTTGTCTAGGATCTGCCTACGGGGGTAAGGTGAGATATCTCTGCACTAATCACCTAGGTGATGTAACTCTTGTCTACCCTCTGCCTACAGGGGGCATTGTGAAATATCTCTGCACTGATAACCCACGTGATGCAACTCTTGTCTAGGATCTGCCTACTGGTGTATTGTGAAATATCTCTGCACTGATCAACTCGGTGATGTAACCCTTGTCTAGACTCTGCCTACAGGGGCTTTTTGACATATCTCTGAACTGATGACAAAGGAGATGTAACTCTTACCTAGGCTTTGCCTACAGGGGACATTGTGACATATCTCTGCACTGATCACACTAGTGATGTAACTCTTCTCTAGTTTTTGCCTACAGAGGGCGTTGTGACATATCTCTGCACTGATTTCTCGGTTGACCTAACTCTTGTATAGTCTCTGCCTACAGAAGGCATTGTTACATCATTCTGCACTGATCACCCGTCTTATGTAATTCTTGTCTAGGCTCTGCCTAGGGGTTCATTGTGACTTATCTCTTCACTGATCACCCAGGACATGTGACTCTTGTCTAAGCTCTGCCTACAGGGGCATTGGGACACTTCTCTGCACTGATCACTGAGGTGATGTAACACTTGTCAAGGCTTTGCCTAGAGTGGGATTTATAATATATCTCTGCACTGATCACCCAGTTGATGTAACTCTTGACTAGGCTCTGCTTACAGGCGTTATTGTGAGATATCTCTGCACTGATCACCCAGGTGATGTAACTCTTCTCTAGGCTCTGCCTCCAGGGGCATTTTAACTTATCACTGAAATGATCACCGAGATGATGTAACTCTTGTATAGGCTTCGCCAACAGCGGGCATTGAGACATATCTGTGCACTGATCATCAAGGTGCTGCAACTCTTTTCTGGGATCTGCCTACAGGGGGCATTGTGACATATCTCTGACTTGATCACCCAGGTGATGTAACTGTTGTCTAGGCTCTGTCTACTGGAGACATTGTGACTTAGCTCTGCCCTGATTACCCAGGTGATGTAACTCTTTTCTACGCTCTGCCTACAGGGCCTTTGTGTCATACCTCTGCACTGATCACCCAGGTGATGGGACTATTTCTAGGCTCTGCCTACAGTGGCATTCTGACATATCTCTACACTGATCGCCCAGGTGATGTAACTCTTGTGTTGGATCTGCCTGTGGTGCATTGTGACATATTTCTGCACTGATCACCCAGGTGATGGGACTCCTGTCTAGGCTCTGTGTATGGGGGCTTTGTGACATATCTCTGCACTGATCACCCAGGTGATGTATCACTTCACTAGGCTCTGCCTACAGGGGCATAGTGACATATCACTGCATTGATCACTGCGGTGATGTAACTCTTATCCAGGCTCTGCCTATAGGGGTCCTTGTGACATATCTCTGCACGAATCATCTGGGTGATGTAACTCTTGCTTATGCTCTGACTGCAGCGGCATTGTGAAATATCTCTTTACTGATCAACCAGGTGATGTAGCTCTTGCCTAGGCTCTGCGTACAGGGAGCATTGTGTCATAACTCTGCAATGACCACCCAGGTGATGGGACTCTTCTCTAGACTCTGCCAACTGGGGGCATTGTCACATATTTCTGCACTGATCACCCAGGGGACGGACTCTTGTCTTCGATCTGCCTATGGAGTCCTTGTGACATATCTCTGCACTGATTACCCCGGTGGTGTAACTCTGTTCTAAGCTCTGCCTAAAGGGATATTGTGACAGATCTCTTCACTGATCACTCAGGTGATGTAACTCTTGTCTAGGCTCTGCTTAAAGGGGGTATTGTGACATTCCTCTGCACTGATCACCTTAGTGATGTAACACTTGTGTAGGCTCTGCCTACAGGGGCATTTTGACATATCTCTGCACTGTTAACCGAGGTGATGTAACTGTTTTCTTGGCAGTGCCCACAGGGGTTTGAGACATACATCTGCACTGATCCTGAGGTGATCCATCTCTTTTCTGGGCTCTGCCTACTAGGGACATTGTGACATATCTCTGCATTGATCTCCCAGGTGATGTAACGTTTCTCTAGGTTCTGGCTACACGGCATTGTGACATATCACTGCACTGATCACCAGGTAATATAACTCTTGTCTAGGCGCTGCCTACAGGGTGCTTTGTTACATGTACCTGCAATGATCACCCAGCTGATCAACCACTTGTGAAGGCTCTGCCTACAGGGGCATTGTGATGTATCTCTGCACTGATCACCTAGGTCATGTAACTGTTGTCTAGGCTCTGTCTACAGTGGCATTGTGACATATCTCTGCACTGATCACCCAGGTGATGTAACTCTTGTCTAGGATCTGCCTAAAGAGACTTTGTGACATACCTCTGCACTGATCATCCAGGTGATGGGGCTTTTGTCTAGACTCTGCCTATTTGGGCATTGTGATGTCTTTCTGCACTGATCACCCAGGTGACAGACTCTTGTCTTGCATCTGCCTATGGAGGCATTGTGACATATCTCTGCACTGATCTCCCAGGTGACATAACTGTTGTAAAAGCTCTGACTACAGGGGAATTGTGAGAGATCTCTCCACTGATCACACAATTGGTGTAGCTATTGTATAGGCTTTGCCTACAGGGAACATTGTGACTATCTCTGCACTGATCACACTTGTGATGTAACTCTTGTCTCGTCTTTGCCTACGGAGGGTGTTGTGGCATATCTCTGCACTGATCTCTCAGGTGAGGTAACTCTTGTATAGTCTCTGTCTACAGAGGGCATTGTGACATCACTCTGCAATTATCAACCGGGTGATGTAACACTTGTCTATGGTCTGCCTACATGGACTTTGTGACATATCTCTGTACTGATCACCCAGGTGATGTAAATTTTGTCTAGTCTATGCCCACAGGGACATTTTGACATATATCTACACTGATTAACGAGGTGATGCAACCCTTGTCTGGGCTCTGCCTACACGGCACATTGTGACATATCTCTGCCGTGATCACCCAGGTGATGTAACTCTTGTCTAGGCTCTGCCTAAAGGGAATATTGTGACATATCTCTGCACTGATCACCTAGGTGATGTAACTCTTTTCTAGGCTCTGCCTACAGGGGCGTTTTGACATATATCTGCCGTGATCACACAGGTGATGTAACTCTTGTCTAGGCTTTGCCTACAGGGTGCATTGTAGCATATCTCTGCACTGATCACCCAGGTGATGCAACTCTTTTCTAGTCTCTGCCTACAGGTGGCATTGTGACATATATCTGCACTGATCACGCAGGTGATGTAACTCTTCTCTAGGTTCTGCCTACTAGGTGATTTGTGACATCACTCTGTATTGATCATCCAGGTGATGTAACTTTTTTCTATGATCTGCCTAAAGGGGCATTCTGACACACCTCTGCACTGATCACTGAGGTGATGTGACCCTTGTCTAAGCTCTCCCTATGGGTGCATTTTGAGATATCTCTGCACTCATTCCCCACATGGTACCACTCTTTTCTACACTTTGCCTAAAGGGGAATTTGCCACATATCTCTGTACTGATCACCCAGGTGATGTAACCCTTTTCTAGGCTCTGCCTACAGGGGAATTTTGACATATCGCTGCACTGATCACCCAGGCCATGTAACTCTTCTCTAGGCTTTACTTCTAGAGTGCTTTGTGACATACCTCTTCACTGATGAACTGGCGATGTAACTCTTTCCTAGGCTTTGCCCAGAGCGGGCATTGTTACATATCTCTGCACTGATCACCCAGGTAATGCAACTCTTGTCTATGCTCTGCCTACAGGGGCATTGTGACATATCACTACACTGATCACACAGGTGACTGGACTCTTGTCTACGCTCTGCCTACAGGGGTCTTTGTGACATATCTCTTTACTGATCACTCAGGTGATGGGTCTCTTCTCTATACTCTGCCTAGAGGGGGATTTGACATATATCTCTGCACTGATTACCCTGGTGATAGAAGTCTTGTCTAGGCTCTGTCTATGGGGGCATCATGTCAAATATCTGCACTGATCACCGAGGGGATATAACTCTTGTCTAGGCTCTGTCTACAGGGCTGTTTGTGACACATCACCGAACTGATCACCTAGATGATGTAACTCTTGTCTATGCTCTGCCTACAGGGACATTTTGACGTATAACTGCACTGATCACCCAGGTGATGTAACTCTTGTCTAGGCTCAGCCTATAGGGAGCATTGTGACATATCTCTGCCCTGATCAACCAGGTGACATAACACTTGTCTAGGCTTTGCCTGCAGTGGTTTTGTGACATATCTCTGCACTGACCACCCAGGTGATGGAACACTTGTCTAGGCTCTGCCTACATGGGCATTGTGACACATCTCTGATCTGATCAACCAAGTGATGTAATTTGTCTAGGCTCTGCCTAGAGGGACTTTTTGACATATCTCCACACTGATTACCCAGGTGATGTAACCCTTGTGTTGGATCTGCCTGTGGGAGCATTGCGACATATTTCTGCACAGATCACCCAGGTGATGGGACTCTTTTCTAAGCTCTGTGTATGGGGACTTTGTGACATATATCTGCACTGATCACCCAGGTGATGTAACGCTTGACTAGGCTTTGTTACTGGGGCATAGTGACATATCACTGCATTGATCACTCAGATGATGTAACTATTGTCTAGGCTCTGCTTAAAGGGGCCTAGTGAAATATCTCTGCACTGATCACCCAGCCGATGCAACAATTGTCTAGGCTTTACCTACGTGGGCATTGTGACACATGTCTGAACTAATCAACCCAGTGATGTAACCCTTGTCTAGGCTCTGTAAACAGGGGCTTTGTGACATATCTCTGCACTGATCACCCAGGTGATGGAACTTTTGTCTAGTCTCTGCCTAGGGGGGCATTGTGACATATCTCTACACTGATCACCCAGGTGATGTAACTCTTGTGTTGCATCTGCCTGTGGGGCATTGCGACATATTTCTGAACTAATCACCAAGGTAAGCGGACTCTTATCTAGGCTCTGTGTGACGGGGCTTTGTGACATATCTCTGCACTGATCAACCAAGTGATGTAACTCTTGTCTAGGCTTTCCCTGCAGGGGGTTTGTGACATATCTCTACACTGATCACCCGGGTGATGTATCACTTGTGTTGGATCTGCCTATTGGGCATTGCGACACATTTCAGCACTGAACTCCCAGGTGATGGGATCCTTGTCTAGGCTCTGTGTATGGGGATTCTGTGACATATCTCTGCATTGATCACCCAGGTGACGTAACGCTTGACTAGGCTCTGCCTCCTGGGTCATAGTGACATATAACTGCATTGATCACCGAGGTGATGTACCTCTTGTCCAGGCTCTGCATATATGGGGCCTTCTGACATATCCCTGAACTGATCATCTAGGTGACGTAACCTTTGTTTATGCTCTGCCTACAGGGTCATTGTGTTATATCTTTTTACTGATCCACCAGGTGATGTAACTCTTGTCTAGGCTCTGCCTACAGGGGTCATTGTGGCATAACTCTTCACTGATCATCCAGGAGATGGGGCTTTTGTCTAGGCTCTGCCCAAGGGGGCATGTGACGTATTTCTGCACTGATCACCCAGGTGATGGACTCTTGTCTTGCATCTACCTATGGGGGCGTTGTGACATATCTCTGCGCTGATCACCCAGGTGATATAACTGTTGTATAAGCTCTGCCTACAGGGGAATTGTGAGAGATCTCTCCACTGATCACCCAAGTAATTTAGCTGTTGTCTAGGCTTTGCCTACCGCGGGCTTTGTGACATAACTTTGCACTGATCACAGAGGTGGTGTAACGCATCTAAGCTCTGCCTCCAGGGGCCTTGTGACATATCTCTGCACTGATCACCCTGGGGAGAGAATTATTTTCTAGGCTCTGCCTACAGCTGTCTTTGTGACATATCTCTCCACTGATCACCTAGGTGATGTAACACTTTTATAAGCTCTGCCTACAGGAAATTTTGACAAATCTCTGTACTGATCACCTAGGTGATGTAACTCTTGTCTACCCTCTGCCAAAAGGGGGCATTGTCAATTATCTCTGCACTGATCACCCAGGGTGATGCAACTCCTGTCTAGGCTCTGCCTACAGTGACATTGTGACATATCTCTGCACTGATCACCCAGGTGATGTAACACTTGTCTAGGATCTGCCTAAAGGGACTTTGTGACATAACTCTGCACTGGGCATCCAGGTGATGGTGCTTTTGTCTAGGCTCTGCCTACGTGGGCATTGTGACGTATTTCTACACTGATCAACCAGGTGACGGACTCTTGTCTTGCATCTGCCTGTGGGGGCATTGTGATATATCTCTGCACTGATCACCCAGGTGATGTAACTGTTGTATAAGCTCTGCCAAGAGGGTAATTGTGAGAGATCTTTCCACTGATCACCCAAGTGATGTAGGTATTGTCTAGGCTTTGCCTACAGGGGGCTTTGTGACATATCTCTAGGCTGATCACCTAGGTGATGTAACATTCATTTAAGCTCTGACTACAGGGAATTTTGAAAAATCTCTGCACTGATCACCTAGGTGATATAATTCTTGTCTACCCTCTGCCTAGAGTGGGCATTGTGAAATATCTCTGCACTCATCACCCAGGTGATGCAACCCTTGTCTAGGATCTGCGTATAGTGGGTATTGCAAAATATCTCTGCACTGATCATCTAGGTGATGTAACTCTTGTCTATCCTCTGCCTACAGGGGTCATTGTGTAATATATCTCCACTGATCACCCAGGTGATGAAATTCTTGTCTAGGATCTGCCTACGGAGGTATTGTAAAATATCTCTGCACTGATCACCTAGGTGATGTAACTCTTTCCTAGGCTCTGCCTACAGGGCCGTTGTAACTTATCTCTGAACTGATGACAAAGGTGATGTAACTCTTACTTAGGCTTTGCCTACAGGGTCATTGTGACATATCTCTGCATTGATCACCCAGGTGATGCAACTCTTTTCTATGCTCTGCCTACAGGGGGCATTGTGACATATCTCTGTGCTGATCACCCAGGTGATGTAACTTTCTTCTAATCTCTGGCTACAGAGGGTGTTGTGACTACACTCTGCAAGGATCACCTGTGTTATGTAACTCTTGTCTAGGCTCTGCCTATAAGGGCATTGTGACGTATCTCTGCACTGATCACCCAGGAGTTGTGACCCATGTCTAAGCTCTGCCTACATGGGCATTGGGACATATCTCTGCATTGATCACTGAGGTGATGTAACAATTGTCTAGGCTTTCCCTACAGTGGGATTTATGATATATCTCTGCACTGATCACCCAGTTGATGTAACTATTGTCTAGGCTCTGCTTAACGGGGGTATTGTGAGATATCTCTGCACTGATCACCCAGGTGATGTAACCATTTTCTAGGCTCTGACAACAGGGGCATTTTAACATAGCACTACACTGATCACCGAGATGATGTAACACTTGTATAGGCTTCGTCGACAGGGGGCATGGAGATATATCTCTGCACTGATCACCGAGGTGATGCAACTCTTGTCTGGGATCTGCCCACAGGGGGCATTGTGACATTTCCCTGACCTGATCACCCAGGTGATGTAACTCATGTCTAGGTCCTGCCTGCTGGAGACTTTGTGACTTATCTCTGCACTGATCACCCTGTTGATGCAACTCTTGTCTAGTCTCCGGCCACAGGAACATAGTGACATATATCTGCACTGATGACACAGGATATGTAACTCTTGTCTAGTCTTTCCCTACAGAGGCCGTTGAGACATATCTCTGCACTGATCTCTCAGGTGAAGTAACTCTTGTCTAGTCTCTGCCTACAGAGGGCGTTGTGACATGACTGCAATGATCACCCAGGTGATGTAATACCTGTCTAGGCTCTGCCTACATAGACATTGTGACATATCTCTGTACTGATCACCCAGGTGATGTAAATTTTGTCTAGGCTCTGCCCACAGGGGCATTTTGACATATATCTGCACTGATCACTTAGATGATATAACTCTTGTCTGGGATTTGCCGACAGGAGGCATTGAGTCATATTTCTGCACTGATCACCGAGGTGATGCAACCCTTGTCTGTGCTCTGCCTACAGGGGGCATTGTGACATATCTCTACCCTGATCACCCAGGTGAAGTAACTCTTGTCTAGTCTCTGCTTAAAGGGGTTATTGTGACATATCTCAGCACTGATCACCTAGGTGATGTAACTCTTTTCTAGGCTCTGCCTACATGGGCGTTTTGACATAGCTCTGCACTGATCACCTAGATGATATAACTCTTGTCTGGGCTTTGCCGACAAGGGGCATTGAGTCATATCTCTGCACTGATCACCGAGGTGATGCAACACTTGTCTGTGCTCTGTCTACAGGGGGCATTGTGACATATATCTGCCCTGATCACCCAGGTGATGTAACTCTTGTTTAGGCTTTGCCTGCAGGGGGCATTGTATCATATCTCTGCACTGATCACCCAGGTGATGAAACTCTTCTCTAGGCTCTGCCTACTGGGGGCATTTTGACATATCTGCACTGATCATGCAGCTGATGTAACTCTTCTCTAGGCTCGGCCTGCAAGGTGCTTTGTGACATCACTCTATATCGATCATCCAATTGTTGTAACTTTTGTCTAGTCTCTGCCTAGGCGTCATTGTGACATATCTCAGCACTGATCACTGAGGTGAGGTGACCCCTGTCTAAGCTCTCCCTATGGGTGCATTGTGAGATGTCACCGCACTGATTCTTTACATGAAGTGACTCTTCTCTAAGTTTGCCTAAAGCTGGATTTGACACATATCTCTGTACTGATCACCCAGGTGATGTAACACGTTTCTAGGCTCTGCCTACAGGGGACTTTTGACATATCACTGCACTGATCACCCATGTGATGTAACTCTTCTCTAGTCTGTACTTTCAGAAGCTTTGTGACATACCTCTGCACTGAAAAACTAGGCGTTGTAACGCTTTTCTAGGCGTTTGCCCAGAGGGGGTATTGTTACATATATCTGCACGGGTCACCCAGTTAATGCAACTCTTGTCTACGCTCTGCCGACAGGGGCATTGGGAAATATCACTACACTGATCACACAGGTGATGGTACTCTTGTCTACGCTCTCCCTACAGGGGTCTTTGTGACATATCTCTGCACTGATCGCTCAGGTGATGGGACTCTTCTCTATACTCTGCCTAGAGGGGGATTTGTGACATATCTCTTCACTGATCACGCAAGTGATGAAAGTCTTTCCTAGGCTCTGTCTATGGGGGCATTGTATGTGCACTGATCACTCAGGTGATGTAACTCTTGTCTGGGCTCTGTCTACAGGGATTTTTATGACATATCATGGCACTGATAACCTAGATGATGTAACTCTTGTCTAGGCTCTTCCTACAGGGGCGTTTTGACATATGACTGTACTGATCACCCAGGTGATGTAACTCTTGTCTAGCCTCTGCCTATAGGGGACATTGTGACATATCTCTGCACTGATCAACCAGGTGATCTAACCCTTGTCTAGGCTTTGGCTGCAGGGGTTTTGTGACATATCTACTCACTGATGACCCAGGTGATGGAATAATTTTCTAGGCTCTGCCTACATGGGCATTGTGACACATGTCTGAACTGATCAACCAAGTGATGTAACTCTTGTTTAGACTCTGCCTATAGGGGCTTTGTGACATATCTCTACACTGATCACCCAGGTGATGTAACTCTTTTGTTGGCTCTGCCTCTGGGGGCACTGTGACATATTTTTAAACTGATCACCCAGGTGATGGGACGCTTTCCTAGGCTCTGTGTATGGGGGCTTTGTGACACATCTCTGCTCTGATCACCCAGGTGATGTAATGCTTGACTAGGCTCTGCCTACTGGGGCATACTGACATATCACTGCATTAATCACTCAGATGGTGTAACTATTGTCTAGAATCTGTTTAAAGGGGACTTGTCACATAACTCTACACTGATCACCCAGCTGATTTAACAATTTTCTATGCTCTGCCTACATGGGCATTGTGACACATCCCTGAGCTGATCAACTAACTGATGTAATTCTTCTCTAGGCTCTGCATACAGGGGCTTTCTGACATATCTTTGCACTGATCACCCAGGTGATGGGACACTTGTCTAGGCTCCGTGTATGGGGGCTTTGTGACATTTCTCTGTACTGATCACCCAGGTGATGTATCGGTTGACTACTCTCTGTCTACTGGGGCATAGTGACATATCACTGCATTTATCACCGAAGTGATGTAACTCCTGTCCAGCCTATGCCCATAGGGGTCCTTGTGACATATGTCTGCATGGATCATCTAGGTGATGTAACTCTTGCCTATGCTCTGCCTGCAGGGGCATTGTGAAACATCTCTTTACTGATCAACCAGGTGATGTAACTCTTGTCTAGGCTCTGCCTACAGGGTTATTGTAGCATAACTCTGCACTAATCACCCAGGTGATGGGACTCTTCTCTATGCTCTGACTACTGGGGACATTGTCACATATTTCTGCACTGATCACCCAGGTGATGGACTCTTGTCTTGGCTCTGCCCATGGGGGCATTGTGACATAACTCTGCACTGATCACCCAGGTGATGTAACACTGGGCTAAGCTCTGACTAAAGGGGCATTGTGACAGATCTCTGCACTGATCACTCAGGTGATGTAACTCTTGTCTAGGCTCTGCTTAAAAGGTCCTCGTCACATATCTCTGCACTGATCACCTCGGTGATGTAACTCCTGTCTAGGCTCTGCTTACAGGGGGTACTGTGACATACCTCTGCACTGATCACCGAAGTGATGTAACACTTGTGTAGTCTCTGCCTGCAGGGGACTTTTCACATATCTCTGCACTGTTAACTGAGGTGATGTAACTCTTGTCTAGGCTGTGCCCACAGCGGGATTGAGACATATCTCTGCACTGATCCCGAGATGATCCAGCTCTTGTCTGGGCTCTGCCGACTGAGGACATTGTGACATGTCTCTGCACTGATCTCCCAGGTGATGTAACTTTTGTCTAGGCTCTGGCTACACGGCATTGTGACATATCACTGCACTGAACACCCAGTTGACATTACTCTTGTCTAGACGCTGCGTACAGGGTGCTTTGTGACATATCCCTGCAATGATCACCCAGCTGATCAGGCACTTGTCAAGGCTCTGCCTACAGGGGCATTGTGATGTGTCTCTGAACTGGTCACCTAGGTCATGTAAGTGTTGTCTAGGCTCTGTCTACAATGGCATTGTGACATATCTCTGCACTAATCAACACTGATCACACAGGTGTTCTAACTGTTGTATAAGCTCGGCCTACAGCAGAATTGTGAGAGATCTCTCCACTGATCACCCAAGTGATGTAACTATTGTCTAAGCTTTGCCTACATGGGGCTTTGTGACATATTTTACACTGATCACCCAGGCGGTGTAACTAATCTAAGCTCCGACTGCAGTGGCCATGTGACATATCTCTGCACTGATCAACCCGGGGAGAGAATTCTTGTCTAGGCTCTGCCTACAGGAGGATTTGTGACATATCTCTGCACTGACCACCTAGGTGATGTAACATTTTCATAAGCTCTGCCTAAGGGAATTTTGACAAATGTCTGCACTGATCACCTAGGTAATGTAACCCTTGTCTACCCTCTGCCTACAGGGGGCATTGTGAAATATCTCTGCTGTCATTACCCAGGTGAAGCAACTCTTATCTAGGATCTACCTACAGGGGCTATTGTGAGGTATCTCCACACCGATCACCTAGTTGATGTAACTCCTGTCTACCCCCTGCCTAGAGGGGGCATTCTGAAACATCTCTGCACTGATCACCTACGTGATGCAACACTTGTCTAGGATCTGCCTATGGGTGTATTGTGAAATATCTCTGCACTGATCAACTAGGTGATGTAACCCTTCTCTAGTCTCTGCCTACAGGGGCGTTTTGACATATCTCTGAACTGGTGACAAAAGTGATGTAACTCTTGCCTAGGCTTTGCCTGCAGGAGACATTGTGACATATCTCTACACTGATCACACAGGTGATGTAACTCTTGTCTAGTCTTTGCCTACAGAGGGCGTTGTGGCATATCTCTGCACTGATCTCTCAGGCGAGGTAACTCTTGTCTAGTCTCTGCCTACAGAGGGCATTGTGACATCACTCTGCAATGATCACCCAGGTGATGTAACACTTGTCTAGACTCTGCCTACCGGGGCATTTTAACATATCACTGCACTGATCACTGAGATGATGTAACTCTTGTATACGCTCCGCCGACAGGGGGCATTGAGACATATCTCTGTGTTGATCACCGAGGTGATGCTAGTCTTGTCTGGGATCTGCCTGTAGAGGGCATTGTGAAATATCTCTGACCTGATCATCCAGGTGATGTAATTCTGGTCTAGGCTCTGCCTACTGGAGACACTGTGACTTATCTCTGCACTGATCACACAGGTGATGTAACTCTTGTCTAGTCTTTGCCTACAGAGGGCGCTGTGACATATCTCTGCACTGATCTCTTAGGTGAGGTAACTCTTGTCTAGTCTCTGCCTGCAGAGTGAGTTGTGACGTCACTCTGCAATGATCACCCAGGTGACGTAACTCTTGCCTAGGCTCTGCCTACATGGACATTGTGACATGTCTCTTCACTGATCACCCAGGTGATGTAAATTTTGTCTAGTCTCTGCCCACATGAGGATTTTGATATATCCCTGCACTGATCACCGAGATGATGTAACTCTTTTCTGGGCTTTTCCGACAGGAGGCACTGAGACATATCTCTGCACTGATCACTGAGGTGATGCAACTCTTGTGTGGGCTCAGCCTACAGGGGGCATTGTGACATACCTCGGCCCTGATCACCCAGGTGTTGTAACTCTTGTCTAGGCTCTGCCTAAAGGTGGTATTGTGACATATCTCTGCACTGATAACCCAGGTGATGCAATTCTTCTCTAGGCTCTGCCTACAGGGGCATTGTGACATATCTCTGCACTGATCACAAAGGTGATGTAACTCTTCTTTAGGCTCTGCCTGCAAAGTGCTTTGTGAAATCACTCTGTATTGATAATCCAAGTGATGTAACACTTGTCTAGGCTCTGCCTAATGGGGCATTGTGACAGATCTCTGCACTGATCAGTGAAGTGATGTGACCCCTGTCTAAGTTCCCCCTATGGGTGCATTGTGAGATATCTCATCACTGATTCCCCAGATTATGTAACCCTTTTCTAGGCTCTGCCTAAAGGGGGATTTGCCACATATCTCTGTACTGATCACCCAGGTGATGTAACCCTTTTTTGGGGTCTGCCTACAGGGAAGTTGTGACATATCACGCACTGATCACCCAGGTGATGTAACTTTTCTCTGGGCTGCACTTTCAGGGGTCTTTGTGACATATCTCTGCACTGATCAACTAGGCGATGTAACTCTTTTCTAGGCTTTTCCCAGAGGAGGAATTGTTACATATCTCTACAATGATCACTGAGGTAGTGCAACTCTTGTCTACGCTATGCCTACAAGGGCATTGTGACATATCCCTACACTCATAACAGAGGTGATGTCACTCTTGTCTAAGCTCTGCCAACCGGGGTCTTTGTGACATAACTCTGCATTGATCACTCAGATGATGGTACCTTTCTCAATACTCTGACTAAAGGAGGATTTGTGACATATCCCTGCACTGATCACCCAGGTGATCGAAGTCTTGTCTAGGCTCTGTCTATGGGGGCATTGTGTCAAATATCTGTACTGATCACCCAGGTGATGTAACTCTTTTCTAGGCTCTGTCTACAGGGATTTTTGTGATATATCACTGCACTGTTGACCTCAATGATGTAACTGTTGTCTAGGCTCGGCCTACAAGGGCATTTTGACTTATCACTGCAATGATCACCCAGGTGATGTAACAGTTGTCTAGGCTCTGCCTATAGGGGGCATTGTGACATATCTCTACACTGATCATCCAGGTGATTTAACTTTTGTCTAGGCTTTGACTGCAGTAGTTTTTTGACATATCTCTGCACTGATCACTGACGTGATGGAACACTTGTCTAGGCTCTGCCTAAATGGGCATTGTGACACATCTCTGAACTGATCAACCAAGTGATGTAACACTTGTCTAGGCTCTGCCTACAGGGCTTTGTGACATATCTCTGTACTGATAACCCAGGTAATGGGACTTATATCTAGGTTCTGCCAACGAGGGCATTGTGACATATCTCTAAACTGATCACCCAGGTGATGTAACTCTTGTGTTGGATTTGCCTATGGTGGCATTACGACATATTTCTGCACTGATCACCAAGGTGATGGGACTATTTTTTAGGCTCTGCGTGTGGGGGCCTTGTGACATATCCCTGCACTGATTACCCAGGTTATGTAACACTTGAGTAGGCTCTGCCTACTGGGGCATAGTGACATATCACTGCATTGATCACTCAGATGTTGTAACTATTGTCTAGGCTCTGCTTAAAGGGGCCTTGTCACATATCTCTGCACTGATCACCCAACTGATGAAACACTTGTCTAGACTCTGCCTACCTGGGCATTGTGACACATCTCTGAACTGATCAACCAATTGATGGAACTCTTCTCTAGGCTCTGCCTACAGGGACTCTGTGACATATCTCTGCACTGATAACCCAGGTGATGGGACTTTTGTCTAGGCTCTGCCTATGGGGGAATTGTGACGTATCTCTACACTGATCACCAAAGTGATGTAACTCTTGTGTTGGATCTGTCTATGGGGGCATTGCGACATATTTCTGCCCTGATCACCCAGGTGGTGAGACTCTTTTCTAGGCTTTGTGTGTGGGGGGCTTTGTGACATATCTCTGCACTGATCACACAGGTGATGTAACGCTTGACTAGGCTCTGCCTACTGGGGCATTGTGAAATATCACTGCATTGTTCACTCAGATGATGCAACTATTTTCTAGACTGTCTAGGTGATGTAACAATTTTATAAGCTGAGCATATAGGGAATTTTGACAAATATCTGCACTGATCACCTGGGTGATCTACCTGTTGTATAACCTCTACCTACATGGGGTGTTGTGAAATATTTCCGCAATGATCACCTAGGTGATGTAACTGTTGTCTACCCTATGCCTACAGGGGTCATTGTGAAATATCTCTGCACTGACCACCCAGGTGATGCAACTCTTTTCTAGCATCTGCCTACATGGGGTATTGTGAAATATCTCTGCACTGATCAACTAGGTGATGTAACTCTTGCCTAGGCTCTGCCTACAGGGGCTTTTTGACATATCTCTGAACTGATGGCAAAGGTGATGAAACTCTTGCCTAGGCTTTGCCTTCAGGGGACATTGTGACATATCTCTGCACTGAGCACCCACGTGATGCAACTCTTCTCTATGCTCTGCCTACAGGGGGCATTGTGACATACCTCTGCACTGATCACTCAGGTGATGTAACTCTTTTCTAATCTCTGCCTACAGAAGGCTTTGTGACATCACTCTACACGGATCACCAGGGTTATGTAACTCTTGTCTACCGTCTGCCTACAGGGGGCATTGTGAAATATCTCTGCACTGATCACCCAGGTGATGCAACCCTTGTCTAGGATCTGCCTGCAGGGGTTATTGTGAAATGTCTCCGCACTGGTCAACTAGGTGATGTAACTATTGTCTAGGCTCTGCCCACAGGGGCGGTTTAACATATTTCTGAACTGATGACAAAGGTGATGTAACTCTTGCCTAGGCTTAGCCTACAGGGGACATTGTGACATATCTGCACTGATCACCTAGGTGATGTATCTCTTTTCTAGTCTCTGCCTACAGAGGGGGTTGTGACATCACTCTGCACGGATCACCCGGGTTATGTAACTCTTGTCTAGGCTCTGCCTATGGGGACATTGTGACGTATCTCTGCACTAATCACCCAGGAGATGTGACTCTTGTTTAAGCTCTGCCTGCAAGGGCATTGGGAAATATCTCTGCACTGATCACTGAGGTGATGTAACTCTTGTCTAGTCTTTGCCTACAGTGGGATTTATGACATATATCTGCATTGATCACCCAGGTGATGTAACTCTTGTCTAGGCTCTGCCTACTGGGATATTTTAACATATCAGTGCACAGATCACCAAGATGATGTAACTCTTGTATAGGCTTCACGGATAGGGGGCATTGAAACATAACTCTGCACTGATGACCGAGTTGATGCAACTCTTGTCTGGGATCTGCCTACAGGGGTCATTGTGACAAACTTCTGACTTGATCACCCAGGTGATTTTACTCTTTTCTAGGCTCTGCCTACTGGAGACATTGTGACTTATCTCTGCACTGATCACCCAGGTGATGTAACTCTTGGCTAGATCTGGCCACAGGGACATTGTGACATATATCTGCACTGATCACACAGGTGATGTAACTCTTGTCTAGTCTTTGCCTACAGAGGGGGTTGTGACATATCTCTGCATTGATCTCTCATGTGAGGTAACTCTTGTCTAGTCTCTGCCTACAGAGGATGTTGTGACATCACTCTGCCATGATTGCCCTGATGATGTAACTCTTGTCTGGGCTGTGCCTACATGGACATTGTGACATGTCTCTGCACTGATCATTCAGGTGGTGTAAATTGTGTCTAGGCTTTGCCCACAGGGGCATTTTGACATATATCCACAGTGATCACCGAAATGATGGAACTGTTGTGTAGGCTTTGCCAACAGGAGGCATTGAGACATATCTCAGCATTGATCACCAAATGATGCAACTGTTTTCTGGGATCTGCCTACAGGGGGCATTTTGATGTATCTCTGATCTGATCTCCCAGGAGATGTAACTCGTGTCTAGTCTCTGGACACAGGGACGTAGTGGCATATATCTGCACTGATCACACAGGTGATGTAATTTGTCTAGTCTTTGCCTACAGAGAGTGTTGTGAAATATCTCTGCACTGATCTCTCAGGTGAGGTAACTCTTGTCTAATCTCTGCCTACAGAGTGCTTTGTGACATCAGTCTGCAATGATCACCCAGGTGATGTAACTCTTGTCTAGGCTCTGACAACATGGAGATTTTGACATGTCTCTGCACTGATCACATTGTGACATAGGTCACAATGCCCCATAGGCAGATCCAACACAAGAGTTACATCACCTGGGTGATCAGTGTAGAGATATGTCACAATGCCCCCGTAGGCAGAGCCTAGGCAAAAGTCCCATCACCTCGCTGATCATTGCAGGAATATGTCACAAAGCAACTTGTAGGCAGATCCTAGACAAAAGTTGTATCACCTGGGTGATCACTGAAGAGATATGTCACAATACCACTGCAGGCAGAGCCTAGGCAAGAGTTACATGCCCTAGGTGACCCGTTCAGAGATACATCACAATGCTCCTGTAGTCAGAGCCTTGACAAGTGGCACATCACCTGAGTGATCATTGCAGGGATATGTCACAAAGCACCCTGTAGGCAGATCCAAGGCAAGAGTTACATCACCTGGGTGGTCAGTGCAGAGATATGTCACAAACCCCCTTTATACAAAGCCTAGACAAGAGTTATATCAGCTGGGTGATTAGTGCAGTGATATGTCACAATGCCATGTTGCCAGAGCCTAGACAAAAGTTACATCACCTGAGAGTTCAGTGCAGAGATATATCACAATATCCCCAGTGGGTAGAGCCCAGACAAGAGATAGATCACCTTGGGATCAGTGCAGAGAACTGTCTCAATCACCCTGTAGGCACAGCCTAGACAAGAGTTCCATCACCTCGGTTAACAGTCCAGAGATATGTCAAAATGCCGTTATACTCAGAGCCTACACAAGTGTTTCATCACTGAGGTGATCAGTGGAGAGATATGTCACAATACTCCCTATAAGCTGAGCCTAGACAAGAGTTACATCACCTGGGTGATCAGTGCAGAGATATGTGACCAGGCCCTTTTAACCAGAGCTTAGACAATAGTTCCATCACCTGAGTGATCAGTGAAGAGATCTGTCACAAAGCCCCTTTAGGCAGAGCTTAGACCAGGGTTACATCACCTGCGTGATCAGTGCAGTGAAATGTCACAATGCCCCCATAGGCAGATGCAAGACAAGAGTCCATCACCTGGGTGATCAGTGCAGAAATATATGACAGTTCCACCAGTAGGCAGAGCCTAGAGATGACCCCCATCACCTGGGTGATCAGTGCAGAGTTATGCCAAAATGTCCTCTGTAGGCAGAGCCTAGACAAGAGTTACATCACCTGGTGGGTCAGTAAGAGACATTTCACAATGCCCCTGCAGGCAGAGCGTAAGCAAGAGTTACATTACCTAGATGATCAGTGCAGAGATATGTCACTAGGCCCCCTATAGGCAGAGCCTGGAGAAGAGTTACACCATCTCGGTGATCAATGCAGTAATATGTCACTATGCTCCAGTAGGCAGAGGCTAGTCAAGTGTTACATCACCTGGGTGATCAGTGCAGATATATGTCACAAAGCCCCCATGCAAAGAGCCTAGACAAGAGTCCTATCACCTGGTGATCAGTGCAGAAATATGTCGCAATGCACCATAGGCAGATCCAACACAAGAGTTACATCACCAGGCTGATCAGTGTAGAGATATGTCACAATGCCCCCGTAGGCAGAGCCTAGACAAAAGTCCCATGACCTGGGTGATCAGTGCAGAGATATATCACAAAGCCCCTGTAGGCAGAGCCTAGACAAGAGTTACATAATTTGGTTGATCAGTTCAGAGATGTGTCACAATGCCCACGTAGGCAGAGCCTAGACTAGAGTTCCAACAGCTGGGTGATCAGTGGAGAGATATGAAACAAGGCCTCTTTAAGCAGAACCTAGACAATAGTTACATCATCTGAGTGATCAATGCATATGTAACAATGCCCCCGTCGGCAGAGCCTAGACAAAAGTCCCATCACTTGGGTGGTCATTGCAGGGACATGTCACAAAGCCCCTGTAGGCAGAGCCTAGACAAGAGTTACATCATTTGGTAGATCAGTTCAGAGATGTGTCACAATGCCCATGTAGGCAGAGCCTAGACAAGTGTTACATCACCTGTGTGATCAGTGCAGAGATATGTCACAAAACCCCTGCAGGCAAAGCCTAGACAAGAGTTACATAACCTGGATGATCAGTGCAGAGTTATGTCACAAAGTCCCTTTAGGCAGATCCTAGACAAGAGTTACATCAGCAGGCTGAACAGTGCAGAGATATGTCTCTCTGCCACTGTAGGTGGAGCCTAAACAAGAGTTACATGACCTAGGTGATCAGTGCAGAGATACATCGCAATGCCCCTGTAGGCAGAGCCTTGACAAATGGTATATCACCTGGGTGATTATTGCAGGGATATGTAAAAAAGCACCCTGTAGGCAGATCCCAGACAAGAGTTGCATCACCTCGGTGATCAGTCCAAAGATATGTCTCAATGTCCCCTGTCAGCGAAGCCTATACAAGAGTTACATCATCTCGGTGATCAGTGCAGTGATATGTTAACATGCCCATGTAGGCAGAGCATAGAAAAGAGTTACATCACTTGGGTGATCCGTGCCGAGATATCTCACAATACCCCCTGTAAGCAGAGCCTAGACAAGAGTTACACCAACGGGGTGATCAGTGCAGATAGATGTCATAAATCCCACTGTAGGCAAAGCCTAGGCAAGTGTTACATCACCTCAGTGATCAGTAAAGATATATGTCCCATGCCCCTGTAGGTAGAGCTTAGTCAAGAGTCACATCTCCTGGGTGATCAGTGCAGAGATACGTCACAATGTCCCCATAGGCAGAGCCTAGACAAGAGTTACATAACCCGTGTGATCCGCGCAGAGTGATGTCACAACGCCCTCTGTAAGCAGAGACTAGAAAAGAGTTACATCACCTGGGTGATCAGTGCAGAGATACGTCTCATTGCCCCCTGTAGGCAGAGCACAGAGAACAGTTGCATCACCTGGGTGATCAGTGCAGAGATATGTCACAATTTCCCCAGTAGGCAGAGCCTACACAAGTGTTACATCACTTTGGTGATCAGTGTAGAGATATGTCACAATATCCCCCGTAGGCAGAGCCTAGACAAGAGTTACATCACCTGGGTGATCAATGCAGAGATATGTGACAAGGCCCCTTTAAGCAGAGCCTACACAATAGTTACATCTTCTGAGTGATCAGTGCAGAGATCTGTCACAATGCCCCTTTAGGCAGAGCTTAGACCATAGTTACATCATTTGAGTGATAAGTGCAGAGACAGGTCAGAATGCCCCATAAGCAGATCCAAGAAAAGAGTCCGTTACCTGGGTGATCAGTGCAGAAATATGTGACCATGCCCCCAGTAGGCAGAGCCTAGAGAAGAGTCCCATCACCTGGCTGATGAGTGCAGAGTTATGCCCCAATGCCCCCTGTAGGCAGAGCCTAGACAATGGTTACATCACCTGGATGATCAGTAAAGAGATATTTCACAATGCCCCTGCAGGCAGAGAGTAAGCAAGAGTTGCATCACTTAGATGATCAGTGCAGAGATGTGTCACAAGGCCCCCTATAGGCAGAGCTTAGACAAGAGTTACATCACCTCGGTGATCAATGCAGTCGTATGTCACTATGTCCCAGTAGGCAGAGCTTATTCAAGCATTACATCACCTGGGTGATCAGTGCAGAGATATGTCACAAAGCCCCCATACACAGAGCCTAGACAAGCGTCCCATTACCTGCGTGATCAGTGTAGAAATATGTCACAATGTCCCCATAGGCAGAGCCTAGACAACAGTCCCATCACCTGGGTGATCAGTACAGAGATATTTCAGAAAACCCCTGTAGACAGAGCCTAGAGAAGAATTACATCACTTGGTTGATCAGTTCAGAGATGTGTCACATTGCCCATGTAGGCAGCGCCTACACACGTGTTCCATCACCTCGGTGATCAGTGCAGAGATATGTCACAAAACCCCTGCAGGCAAAGCCTAGAAAAGGGTTACATCACCTGGTTGATCAGTGCAGAGATATGTCAGAAAGCCCCCATACACGGAGCCTAGATAAGAGTCCCATCTCCTGGATGTTTAGTGCAAAAATATGTCGCAATGCCCCATAGGCAGATACAACACAAGAGATACATCACCTGGGTGATCAGGGTAGAGATATGTCACAATGCCCCCGTAGGCAGAGCCTAGACAAAAGTCCCTTCAACTGGGTGATCAGTGCAGAGATATGTCACAAAGCCCCTGTAGGCAGAGCCTAGACAAGCGTTACATCACTTTGTTGATCAGTTCAGAGATGTGTCACAATGCCCATGTAGGCAGAGCATAGACAAATGTTCCATCAGCAGCGTGATCAGTGAAGAGATGTGTGACAAGGCCCCTTAAGCAGAGCCTAGACAATAGTTACATCATCTGAGTGATCAATGCAATATGTCACTATGCCCCAGTAGGCAGAGCCTAGTCAAGCGTTACATCACCTGGGTTATCAGTGCAGAGTTATGACACCATGTCCGCTGTAGGGAGAGCCCACACAATATTTACATCACCTGGTTGATCAGTAAAGAGATGTTTCACAATGCCCCTGCAGGCGGAGCGTAAGCAAGAGTTACATCACCTTGATGATCAGTGCAGAGATATGTCACAAGGTCCCCTGTAGGCAAAGCCTGGAGAAGAGTTACATCACCTCGGTGATCAATGCAGTGATATGTCACTATGCTCCAGTAGGCAGAGCCCAGTCAGGCATTAAATCACCAGGGTGATCAGTGCAGAGATATGTCACAAAGCCCAGACACACAGAGCCTAGACAAGAGTCCCATCACCCTTGAGATCAGTGCTGAAATATCACTGATCACCCAGGTGATGTACATTTTGTCTAGGCTATGCCCACAGGGGCATTTTGACATATCTCTGCACTGATCACCGAGATGATGTAACTCTTTTCTAGGCTCTGCTTATAGGGAGTATTGTGACATATCTCTGCACTGATTACCTACTTGATGTAACTCTTGTGTAGGCTCTGCCCACAGGGGCTTTTTGACATCTCTCTGCACTGTTAACCGAGGTGATGTAACTCTTGTCTAGGCTGTGCCCACAGGGGGATTGAGACATATCTCTGCACTGATCCTGAGGTGATCCAACTCTTGTCCGGGCTCTGCGTATTGGAGACATAGTGACATATCTCTGCAGTGATCTCCCAGGTGATCTATCTTTTGTCAAGGTTCTGGCTACATGGCTTTGTGACATATCACCGCACTCATCTCCCAGGTGATATAACTCTTGTCTATGCTGTGCCTACCGGGGACTTGTGACATATCTCTGCACTGAACACCTAGGGGATGTAACTATTGTCTAGGGTCTGCCTACAGGGTGCTTTGTGACATATCCCTGCAATGATCACCCAGGTGATGTAAGACTTGTCAACGCTCTCCCTACAGGGGCATTGTGATGTATATCTGAACTGATCACCTAGGTCAAGTAACCCTTGTCGAGGCTCTGCCTGCAGTGACGTTGTGACACATCTCTGCACTGATCACACAGGTGATGTAACACTTGACTACGATTTGCCTACAGGGTGCTTTGTGACATATCCCTGAAATGATCACGCAGGTGGTGTACGACTTTACAAGGCTCTGCCAGAGGGGCATGTGATCTATCTCTGTGCTGATTACCTAGGTCATGTAATTCTTTTTTAGGCTCTGCCTACAGTGGCATTGTGACATATCTCTGCACTGATCACCGAGGTGATGGATCTCTTGTCTAGGATCTGCCTGAAGGGACTTTGTGTCATAACTCTTCACTGATCATCCAGGTGATAGGGCTTTTGTCTAGGTTCTGCCTACAGAGGCATTGTGACTTATTTCTGCACTGATCACCAAGGTGACGGACTCTTCCTGTATCTGCCTATGGGGGCATTGTGACATATCTCCTCACTGATCACCCAAGTGATGTAACTGTTTTATAAGCTCTGCCTACAAGGGAATTGTGAGCTCTCTCCACTGATCCCGAAAGTGATGTAATTATTGTCTAGTCTTTGCCTACAGGGGGCTTTGTGACATATCTTTGCACTGATCACCCAGGTGATGTAACACATCTAAGCTCTGCCTACTGGGACATTGTGACATGTCTCTTCACTGATCACCCCGGGGAGAGAATTCTTGTCTACCCTCTCCCTACAGGGGGCTTTGTGACATATCTCTGCATTGATCACCTAGGTGATGTTACTCTTTTATAAGCTCTGCCTACAGGGAATTTTGACAAAGGTCTGCACTGATCACCGAGGTGATGTAACTCTTCTCTACCCTCTGCTGCAGGGGGTATTGTGAAATATGCCTACACTGATCACCCAGGTGATGCAACTTTTGTCTAGAATCTGCCTACAGGGCGTATTGTGAAATATCTCTGCACTGATCACGAAGGTGATGTAACTCGTGCCTACCCTCTTCTTACAGGGGGCATTGTGAAATATCTCTGCACTGATCACCCAGGTGATGCAACTCTTGTCTAGGATATGACTACAGGTATTGTGAAATATCTCAGCACTGATGAACTAGGTGATGTAACTCTTGTCTAGGCTCTGCCTACAGGGGAGTTTTGACATATCTCTGAACTGATGACAAAGGTGATGTAACTCTGGCCTAGGCTTTGCCTACAGGGGACATTGTGACATATCTCTGCACGGATCACCCCGGTGATGCAACTCTTCTCTATGCTCTGCCTACAAGGGCATTGTGACATATCTCTGCACTGATAACACAGGTGATGTAACTCTTTTCTAGTCTCTGCCTACAGAGGGCGTTGTGACATCACTCTGCAGGGATCACCAGGGTTATGTAACTCTTGTCTAGGCTCTGCCTATGGGGGCATTGTGACATATCTCTGCACTGATCACCCAGGAGATGTGACTCTTGTCTAAGCTCTGCCTACAGGGAGATTGGGACATATCTCTGCACTGATCACTGAGATGATGTAACACTTTTCTAGGCTTTGCCTACAGTGAGATTTAAAACATTTATCTGCACTGCTCACCCAGTTGATGTAACTCTTGTCTAGGCTCTGCTTACGGGGGTATTGTGAGATATCTCTGTACTGATCACCCAGGTGATGTAACTTATCTAGGCTCTGCTACAGGGGCAATTTAACATATCACTGCACTGATCACTGAGATGATGTATCTCTAGTATAGGCTTCGCCTACAGGGGCCACTGAGACATATCTCTGCACTGACCACCAAGGTGATGCAACTCTTCTCTGGGGTCTGCCTATAGAAGGCATTGTGACATATGTCTGACCTGATCACCCAGGTACTGTAACTCGTGTCTAGGCTCTGCCTACATGGACATTGTGACATATCTCTGCACTGATCATCCAGGTGATGTAAATATTGTCTAGGCTTTGCCCACAGGGACAATTTGACATATGTCTGCACTGATCATCGAGATGATGTAACTCTTGTCTGGGCTCTGCCGACAGGAGGCATTGAGACATATCTCTGCAGTGATCACCGAGGTGATGTAACTCCTGCCTGGACTCTGCCAACAGGTGGCATTGTGACATTTCTCTGCACTGATAAACTAGGTAATGTAACTCTTGTCTAGGCTTTGCCTGCAGGGGTTTTGTGACAAATCTCTGCAGTGATCACCCAGGTGATGGAACACTTGTCTAGGCTCTGCCTACACGGGCATTGTGACACATGTCTGAACTGATCAACCAAGTGATGTAACTCTTGTCTTGCTCTGCCTACAGGGGCTTTGTGACATACCACTGCACTGATCACTAAGGTGATGGGACTTTTGTCTCGGCTCTGCCTACGGGGGCATTGTGACATATCTCGACACTGATCACACAGTTGATGTAACTCTTCTGTTGAATCTGCCTATGGTGGCATTGCGACATATTTCTGAGCTGATCACCCAAGTGATTGGACTCTTTCCTTGGCTCTGTGTATGGGGGCTTCATGACATATCTCTGCACTGATCACCCAGGTGATGTAACGCTTGACTAGGCTCTGCCTACTGGGGCATAGTGACATATCACTGCATTAACCACTCAGATGATGTAACTATTGTCTAGGCTCCGTTAAGGAGCCTTGTCCCATATCTCTTCACTGATCACGCAGCTGATGGAACACTTGTCTAGGCTCTACCTGCGTGGGCATTGTGACACATCTCTGAACTGATCAACCAAGAGATGTAACTCTTGTCAAGCCTCTGCCTCCAAGGGCTTTGTGATATATCTCTGCACTGATCTCCAAGGTGTTGGGACATTTTTCTGGGCTCTGCCTATGGAGGTATTGTGACATATCACTGCACTGATCACCGAGGTTATATAACCCTTGTCTAGGCTCTGCCTACAGGGGGCTCATGACATATCTGTGCACTGATCACCCAGGTAACGTAACTCTTTTCTAGGACCTGCCTACAGGGTGCTTTGTGACATATCCCTACAATGATCACCCAGGTGAGTTACCACTTGTGAAGGCTCTGCCTACAGGGGCATTGCAATGTAACTCTGCAATGATCACCTACGTCATGTAACTTTTGTCTAGGCCCTGCCTGCGGTGGCATTGTGACATATCTCTGCAGTGATCACCCAGGTGATGTAACTCTTGGCTCAGATCTGCCTACAGGGTGCCTTGTGACATATCCCTGCAATGATCATCCAGGTGATTTACCACTTGTCAAGGCTCTGCCTACAGGGGCATTGTGATGTATCCCTGCACTGATCACCTAGGTCATGTAACTCTTGTCTAGGCTCCACCTGCAGTGGCATTTTGACATATCTCTGCACTGATCACCCAGGTGATGTAACGCTTGACTAGGCCCTGACTACTGGGGCATAGTGACATATCACTGCGTTGATCACTCAGATGATGTAACTATAGTCTAGGCTCTGCTTGAATGGGCCTTGTCACATATCTCTGCACTGATCACCCAGATGTTGGAACACTTGTCTAGGCTCTGCCTACATGGGCATTGTGACACATCTCTGAACTGATCAACCGAGTGATGTAACTCTTGTCTATGCTCTGCCTACAGGGGCTTTGTGACATATCTCTGCACTGATCACCCAGTTGATGGAACTTTTTTCTGGGCTCTGCCTACGGGGGCATTGTGACATATCTCTACATTGATCACCCAGGTGATGTATCTCTTCCGTTGGTCTGCCTATGGTGCATTGCGATATATTTCTGCACCAAACACCCAGGTGATCGGACTCTTATCTAGGCTCTGTATATTGGGGCTTTGTGACATATCTCTGCACTGATCACCCAGGTGACATAACGTTTGACTAGGCTCTGCCTATTGGGGAATAGTGACATATCACTGCATTGATCAACGAGGTGATGTAACTTTTGTCCAGGCTCTGACTACAGGGGTTCTTCTGACATGTCTCTGCACTTATCATCTAGGTGATGTAACTGTTACTTATGCTCTGCCTGCAGGGACATTGTGAAATATCTCTTTACTGATCAACCAGGTGATGTAACTCTTGTGTAGGCTCTGCCTCCAGGGGGCATTGTGGCATAACTCTGCACTGATCACCCAGGTGATGGGACTCTTTTCTAGGCTATGCCAACTGGGGGTATTGTCACATATTTCTACACTGATCACCGAGGTGTTGGACTCTTTTCTTGGATCTGCCTATGAAGGCATTGTGAAATATCTCTGCACTTATCACCCAGGTAGGGTAACTCTGGTCTAGTCTCTGCCTAAAGGGGCATTGTGACCGATCTCTGCACTGATCACTCAGGTGATTCAACTATTTTCTAGGCTCTGCTTAAAGGGTCTTTGTCACATATCTCTGCACTGATCACCCAGGTGATGTAACTTTTGTCTAGGCTCTGCTTACTAGGTGTATTGTGATATATCTCTGCACTGATCACCTAAGTGATGTAACACTTTTTAGGCTCTGCCTACAGGGGCATTTTGACATCTCTCTGCACTTTTAACCTAGGTGATGTAACTCTTGTCCACTCTGTGCCCACAGGGGGATTGAGACATATCTCTGCACTGATCCCGAGGTGATCCAACTCTTGTCGGGGCTCTGCCTATTGGGGAGATAGTGACATATCTCTGCAGTGATCTCCCACGTGATGTATCTTTTGTCAAGGTTCTGGCTACACGGCTTTGTTAGATATCACTGCACTGATCACCCAGGTGATATAACCCTTGTCCAGGCTCTGCCTACAGGGGACTTGTGACATATCTCTGCACTCATCACCCAGGTGATAAAACTATTGTCTAGGATCTGCCTACAGGGTGCTTTGTGACATATCCCTGCAATGATCCCCCAGGTGATGTACCACTTGTCAAGGCTCTGCATACAGGGGCATTGCAATGTATATCTGCACTTATCACCTAGATCAAGTAACTCCTGTCGAGGCTCTGCCTGCAGTGGCATTGTGACATATCTCTGCAGTGATCACCCAGGTGATGTAACTCTTGTCTAGTAACAGGGTGCTTTGTGACATATCCCTGCAATGATCACCCATGTGATGTAGCACTTGTCAAGGCTCTGCATACAGGGGCATTGCGATGTATCTCTGCACTGATCACCTAGGTTATGTAAATCTTGTCTGGGCTCTGCCTCCAGTGGCATTGTGACATATCTCTGCACTGATCACCCAGGTGATGTAACTCTTCTCTAGAATCTACCTACAGGGTGCTTCGTGACATATCCCTGCAATGATCACAAAGGTCACGTACCGTTTTCAAGGCTCTGCCTACAGGGGCATTGCGATGTATCTCTGCACTTATCACCTAGGTCATGTAACTCTTGTCTAGGCTCTGCCTACAGAGGCATTGTGACATATCTCTGCACTGATCACACAGGTGATGTAACTCTTGACAACGATCTGTCTACAGGGTGCTTTGTGATATATCCCTGAAATGATCACCCAGGTGGTGTACCACTTGTCAAGGCTCTGCCTACAGGGGCATTGCGATGTATCTCTGCGCTGATCACCTAGGTCATGTAACTCGTTTTTAGGCTCTGCCTACAGTGACATTGTGACTTTTCTCTGCACTGATCACCCAGGTGATGTAATACTTGTTTGGGATCTGCCTAAAGGGACTTTGTGACATAATTCTGCACTGATCATCCAGGTGATGGAGCTTTTGTCTAGGCTCTGCCTATGGGGGTATTGTGACTTATTTCTGCACTGGTCACCCAGGTGACGGACTCTTTTCTTGCATCTGCCTATGGGGGCATTGTGACATATCTCTTCACTGATCACCTACGTGATGTAACTGTTGTATAAACTCTGCCTACAGCTGAATTGGGAGATCTCCACACTGATCACAAAAGTGATGTAATTATTTTCTACTCTTTGCCCACAGGGGGCTTTGTGACATATCTTTGCACCGATCACTCAGGTGACGTAACTCATCTAAGCTCTGCCTACAGGGGCCTTGTGACATATCTCTTCACTGATCACCCCAGGGAGAGAATTCTTGTTTAGCCTCTGCTTACACGGGGCTTTGTGACATATCTCTGAACTGATAACCTAGGTGATGCAACTCTTCTCTACCCTCTGCTATAGGGGGCATTGTGAAATATCTCTGCACTGATCACCCAGGTGATGTGAATTTTATCTAGGATATGCCTACGGGGGGTATTGAGAAATATGTCTGCACTGATCAACCAGGTGATGTAAGTCTTGTCTAGGCTCTGCCCACAGGGGCGTTTTGACATATCTCTGAATTGATGACAAAGGTGATGTAACTCTTGCCTAGACTTCGCCTACAGGGGACATTGTGACATATCTCTGCACTGATCACCCCATTGATGCAACCCTTCTCTATGCTCTGCCTACAGGGGCATTGTGACATATCAGTGAACTGATAACCCTGCTGATGTACCTCTTTTCTAGTCTCTGCCTACAGAGGGTGTTGTGACATCACTCTGCACGGATCACCCGGGTCATGTAACTCTTGTCTAGGCTCTGCGTATGGGGGCTTTGTGATGTATCTCTGCAATGATCACCCAGGAGTTGTGACTATTATCTAAGCTCTGCCTACAGGGAGATTGGGACATATCTCTGCAATGATCACTGAGGTGATGTATCACTTGTCTAGGCTTTGCCTACAGTGGGATTTATGACATATCTCTGCACTGCTCACCCAGCTGATGTAACTCTTGTCTAGACTCTGCTTACAGTGGGTATTGTGAGATATCTCTGCACTGATCACCCACGTGATGTAACTGTTGTCTAGGCTCTGCCTACAGGGTCATTTTAACATATCACTGCACTAATCACCGAGATAATGTAACTCTTTTATAGGATTCGCTGACAGGGGGCATTGAGACATATCTCTGCACTGATCACTGAGGTGATGCAACTCTTGTGTGGGATCTGCCTATAGAGGGCATTGTGACATATCTCTGACATGGTCACCCAGGTGATGTAACTCTTGTCTAGGCTCTGGCCACAGGGACATAGTGACATACAACTGCACTGATCACAGAGGTGACGTAACTCGTGTCTAGTCTTTGCCTACCGAGGATTGTGACATATCTCTGCACTGATCTCTCAGGTGACATCTAGTCTCTCCCTACAGAGTGCGTTGTGACATCACTCCGCAGTGATCACCCAGGTGATATAACTCTTGTCTAGGCTCTGCCTGCATGGACATTGTGACATGTCTCTGCACTGATCACCCAGGTGAGGTAAATTTTGTCTAGGCTCTGCCCACAGTTGCATTTTGACATATCTCTGCCCTGATCACCGATATGAGGTAACTCCTCTCTGGGCTTTGCCGACATGAGGCACTGAGACATGTCTGCACTGATCACCGAGGTGATGTAACTCTTGTGTGGCCTCTGCCTATAGGGGACATTGTGACATACTTCTGCCCTGATCACCAAGGTGATGTAACTCTTGTCTAGCCTCTGCCTAAAGGAGTATTGTGACATATCTCTGCACTGATCACCTAGGTGATGTAACTCCTTTCTAGACTTTGCCTACAGGGACGTTTTGACATACCTCTGATGTGATCACCGAGGTGATGTGACTCTTGTCTAGGCTTTCCCTACAGGGGGCATTGTAGCATATCTCTACACTGATCACACAGGTGATGCAACTCTTCTCTAGGCTCGGTCTACAGGCAGCATTGTGACATATCTCTGCGATGATCACGCAGGAGATGTAACTCTTCTCTGGGCTTTGCCTTCAAGGTGCTTTGTGAAATCACTCTGTATTGATCATCCAGGTGATGTAACTTTTGTCTAGGCTCTGCCTAAGGTGGCATTGTGACACATATCTGTACTGATCACTGAGGTGATGTGATCCCTGTCTAAGCTCTCCCTATCGGTGCATTGTGATATATCTCTGCACTGATTCTCCAGATGATGTAACTCTTTTCTTGGCTTTACCTAAAGTGGTATTTGCCACATATCTGTGTACTGATCACCCAGGAAATTTAACCCCTTTCTAGGGTCTGCTACAGGGACATTGTGACATATCACTGCACTGATCACCCACGTGATGTAACTCTTCTCTGGGCTGTACTTTCAGGGGGCTTTATGACAAACCTCTGCACTGATCAAATAGGCGATGTAACTCTTTTCTAGGCTTTGCCCAGAGGGGGCGTTGTTACATACCTCTGCGCTGATCACTCTGGTAATGCAACTGTTGTCTACACTCTGCCTACAAGGGCATTGTGACGTATCATTGCACTGATCACACAGGTGATGGGACTCTCGTCTACGCTCTGCCTACAGGGGTCTTTGTGACATATCTCTACACTGATCACTCAGGTGATGGGACTCTTCTCTATTTTCTGCCTATAGGGGGATTGATGACATATATCTGCAATGATCACCTAGGTGATGTAAGTCTTGTCTACCCTCCGCCTACAGGGGTCATTGTGAAATATCTCTGCACTGATCACCCAGGTGGTGTAACTCTTGTCTAGGATCTGCCTACAGGTGGTATTGTGAAATATCTCTGCACTGATCAACTAGGTGATGTAACTCTTGTCTAGGCTCTGCCTACAGGGGCTTTTTGACATATCTCTGAACTGATGACAAATGTGGTGTAACTCTTGCTTAGGCTTTGCTTACAGGGGACGTTGTGACATATCTCTGCACTGATCACCCAGGAGATGCAACTCTTCTCTATGCTCAGCCTACAGGAAGCATTGTGACATATCTCTGCACGGATCACCCAGGTGATGTAACTCTTTTCTAGTAACTTTCCACAGAGGGTGTTGTGACATCACTCTGCATGGATCACCCGGGTTATGTAATTCTTGTCTAGGATCTGCCTATGGGGGCATTGTGGCGTATCTCTGCACTGATCACCCAGGAGATGTGACTCTTGTCTAACGTCTGCCTACAATGGCATTGGGACATATCTCTGCACTGATCACTGAAGTGATGTAACACTTGTGTAGACTTCGCATACAGTGGGATTTATGACATATCTCTGTACTGATCTCCCAGTTGATGTAACTTTAGTCTAGGCTCTGCTTACAGGGGGCATTATGAGATATCTCTGCAATGATCACCTGGGTGATGCAACTCTTGTCTAGGCTCTGCCTACAGGGGCATTTTAACATATCACTGCACTGATCACCGGGATGATGTAACTCTTGCGTAAGCTTCGCCGACAGGGGGCATTGAGACATACCTCTGCACTGATCACCGAGGTTATGCAACTCTTGCCTGGGATCTGCCTATAGAGGGCATCGTGACATATTTCTGACCTGATCACTCAGGTGATGTAAATCTTTTCTAGCCTCTGCCTACTGGAGACACTAGGACTTATCTCTGCACTGATCACCCAGGTGATGTAACTCTTGTCTATGCTCTGGCCAAAGGGACTTAGTGACATATACCTGCACTGATCACCCAGGTGATGTAACTCTTGTCTAGGCTCTTCTTATAGGGGGCATTGTTACATATATGTGCATTGATCAACCAGGTGATGTAAATCTTTTCTAGGCTTTGCCTGCAGGGATTTTGTGACATATCTCTGCACTGATCACCCAGGTGATGGAACAGTTATCTAGGCTCTGCCTACATGGGCATTGTGACACATCTCTGAACTGATCAACCAAGTGATGTAACTCTTGTCTAGGCTCTGCCTGCAGGGCTTTGTGACATATCTCTGCACTGATCACCCAGGTGATGGAACTTTTTTCCAGGCTCTGCCTACGTGGTCATTGTGACATATCTATACACTGATCACCCAGGTGATGTAACACTTGTGTTGGATCTGCCTATGGGGGCATTGTGACATATTTCTGCACTGATCACCCAGATGATGGAACACATTTCTAGGTTCTGTGTATGGGGGTTTGTGACATATCTCTGCACTGATCACCCAGGTGATGTAACGCTTGAGTAGGCTCTGCCTACTGGGGCATAGTGATATGTCACTGCATTGATCACTCAGGTGATGTAACTATTGTCTAGGCTCTGCTTAAAGGGGCCTTGTCACATATCTCTGCACTGATCACCCAATTGATGGAACACTTGCCTAGGCTCTGCTACATGGGCATTGTTGACATCTCTGAACTGATCAACCAAGTGTTGTAACTCTTTTAAAGGCTCGCCTACAGGGGTTTTGTGACATATCTCTGCACTGATCACCTAGGTGATGGGACTTTTGTCTAGGCTCTGCCTACTTGGGCATTGTGACATATCTCTACACTGATCAAACAGGTGATGTATCTCTTGTGTTGGATCTGTCTATGGGGCATTGCGACATATTTCTGCACTGATCACCCAGGTGATGGGACTGTCGCCCAGGCTCTGTGTATGGCGGCTTTGTGACATATCTCTGCATGAATAACCCAGGTGATGTAACGCTTGACTAGGCTCTGCCAACTGGGGCACAGTGACATATCACTGCATTGATCGCCAAGGTGATGTAACTCTTTTCCGGGCTCTGCCTATAGGGGGTTTTGTGACATATCTCTGCACTGATCATCTAGGTGACGTAACTCTTGCTTACGCTCTGCCAGTAGGAGGATTCTAAAATATCTGTATACTGATCAACCAGGTGATGTAACTCTTGTCTAGGCTCTGCCTACAGGGAGCATTGCTGCATAACTCTGCAATGATCACTTAAGTGATGGGACTCTTCCCTAGGCTCTGCCTACTGGTGGCACTGTCACATGTTTCTGCATTGATCATCCAGGTGGGGACTCTTGTCCTGGATCTGCCTATGGGGGCATTGTGACATATCCCTGCACTGATCACCCAGGTTATGTAACTCTGGTCTAAGCTCTGCTTAAAGGGGCATTTTGACAGATGTCTGCACTGATCACTCAGGTGTTGTAACTGTTGTCTGGGCTCTGCTTAAAGGGGTCTTGTCACATATCTCTACACTGATCACCCAGGTGATGTAACTTTTGTCTAGGCTCTGCTTACAGGGGGTATTGTGACATATCTCTGCACTGATCACCTAAGTGATGTAACACTTGTGTAGGCTCTGCCTACAGGGGCATTTTGACATATCTCTTCACTGTTAATCAAGGTGATGTAATTCTTATTTATGCTGTGCCCACAGGGGGATTGAGACATATCTCTGCACTGAACCCGAGGTGATGCAACTCTTGTCTGGGTTCTGCATACTGGGGACATTTTGACATATCTCTGCCCTGATCTCTCAGGTGATGTAACTTTTGTCTAGGTTCTTGTTACCTGGCATTGTGACATATCACTGCACTGATCACCCAGGTGATATAACCCTTGTTTAGGCTCTGCCTACAGGGGGCTGTGACATATCTCTGCACTTATCACCCAGGCGATGTAACTCTTGTCTCGGATCTGCCTACAGGATACTTTGTGACAGACATATCCCTGCAATTATCACTCAGGTGATGTACCACTTGTCAAGGCTCTGCCGACAGGGGCATTGGGATGTGTCTCTGCACTGATCACCTAGGTCATGGAACTCTTGTATAGGCTCTGCCTGCAGTGGCATTGTGACACAAACCTGCAGTGATCCCCCAGGTGATGTAACTCCTTTCTAGAATCTGCCTATAGGGTGCTTTGTGACATATCCATGCAATGATCTCCCAGGTGATGTACCACTTGTCAAGGCTCTGCCTACAGGGGCATTGCGGTGTGTCTCTGCACTGATCACCTAGGTCATCTAACTCTTGTCTAGGCTCTGCCTAGACTGGCATTGTGACATATCTCTTCACTGATCACACAGGTGATGTAACTCTTTTCTAGGATCTGCCTTAAGGGGCTTTGTGACATAACTCTTCACTAGTCATCCAGATGATGTTGTTTTTGTCTAGGCTCTGCCTACAGGGACATCATGACGTATTTCTGCACTGATCACCCAGGTGATGTAACTGATGTATAGGCTCCGCCTATGGGGGAATTTTGAGAGATCTCTCCAATGACCACCCAAGTGATGTAACTATCTTTTAGGCTTTGCCTACAGGGGGCTTTGTGACATATCTTTGCACTGGTCACCCTGGTGATGTAACTCATCTAAGCTCTGCCTACAGGGGCCTTGTGAAATATCTGTACACTGATCACCCCGAGGAGAGAATTCTTGTCTAGGCTCTGCCTACAGGGGCTTTGTGACATATCTCTGCACTGATCACCTAGATGGTGTAACGCTTGTCAACCCTCTGCCTACAGGGGACATTGTGAAATATATCTGCACTGATCACCTAGGTGATGTAACCCTTGTCTAACCTCTGCCTACAGGGGGCATTGTGTAAGCTCTGCCTACACGGAATTTTGACAAATCTCTGCACTGATCACCTAGGTGGTGTAACGCTTGTCAACCCTCTGCCTACAGGGGGCATTGTGAAATATATCTGCACAGGTCACCCAGGTGATACCACTCTTGTGTAGGATCTGCCTACAGGAGGTATTGTGAAATATCTCTGCACTGATTAACTAGGTGATGTAACTCTCTTATAGTCTCTGCCTACAGACAGCGTTGTGACATCACTCTGCACGGATCATCAGGGTTATGTAGCTCTTGTCTAGGCTCTGCCTAAGGGGACATTGTGACATATCTCTGCACTGATCACCCAGGAGATGTGACTCTTGTCTAAGCTGTGCCTAGAGGGCCATTGGGACATATCTCTGCACTGATCACTGCGGTGATGTAAAACTTGTCTAGGCTTTGCCTACAGTGGGACTTATGACATATCTCTGCTCTGTTCACCCAGTTGATGTAACTTTTGTCTAGGCTCTGCTTACAGGGAATATTGTGAGATATCTCTGCACTGACCACCCAGGTGATGTAACTCTTGTCTAGGCTCTGCCTACAGGGTCATTTTAACATATCACTGCACTGATCACCTAGATAATGTAACTCTTGTATAGGCTTTGCCGAAAGAGGCATTGAGACATATCTCTGCACTGATCACCGAGGTGATGCAACTCTTGTCTGGGATCTGCCTGCAGGAGACATTTTTACATATCTCTGAAATGATCACCGAGGTGATGTTACTCTTGTCTAGGCTCTGCCTACTGGAGACATTGTGACTTATCTCTGCACTGATCACCCAGGTGATGTAACTCTTGTCTACAATCTGGCCACAGGGACAGAGTGACATATATCTGCACTGATCACACAGGTGATGTACTTCTTGTATAGTCTTTGCCTACAGGGGGTGTTGTGACATATGTGACATATCTCTACACTGATCTCTGAGGTGAGGTAACTCTTGTCTAGTCTCTGTCTACAGAGGGTGTTGTGACATCACTCTGCAATGATCACCTTGGTGATGTAACTCTTGTCTAGGCTCTGCCTACATGGACATTATGACACATTTCTGCACTGATCACCCCGGTGATGTAGATTTTGTCTAGGCTCTGCCCACAGGGGCATTTTGACATAACTATGCACTGATCACCGAGGTGATGCAACTCTTCTCAAGGCTCTACCTACACGGGACATTGTGACATATCTCTGCACTGATCATGCAGGTGATGTAACTCTTCTCTAGGCTCTGCCTGCAATGTGCTTTGTGGCATCACTCTGTATTGATCATTAAGGTGATGTAAGTTTTGTCTAGGCTCTGCCTATGGGGGAATTGTGACACCTCTCTGCATTGATCACTGAGGTGATGTGACCCCTCTCTAAGCTCTCCCTATGGGTGCATTTTGAGATATCTCTGCACTGATTCCCCAGATGATGTAACTCTTCTCTAGGCTTTGCCTAAAGCTGGATTTGCCGCATGTCTCTGTACTGATCACCCAGCTGATGTAACACTTTTCTAGCCTCTACCTACAGGGGAATTTTAACATATCACTGCACTGATCACCGAGATGTTTTAACACTTGTATAGTCTTTGCTGACAGTGGGCATTGAGACATATTTCTGTACTGATCACCGAGGTGATGCAACTCTTGTCTGGGATCTGCCTACAAGGGGCATTGTGACAGATCTCTGCCCTGATCACCCAGGTGATGTAACTCTTCTGTAGGCTCTGCCTCCAGGGGTTATTGTGACATATCTCTGCACTGATCACGCAGGTGATGTAACTCTTCTCTAGGCTCTGCCTACAAGGTGCTTTGTGACTTCACGCTTTATTAAACATCCAGGTGAGGTAACTTTTGTCTAGGCTCTGCCTAAGGGGCATTGTGACCCATCTCTGCACTGATCATTCAGGTGATGTGACCCCTGTCTAAGCTCTCCCTATGGGTGCATTTTGAGATATCTCTGTACTGATTCCCCAGATGATGTAACTCTTTTCAAGGCTTTGCCTAAGGGGGATTTGCCACATATCTCTGTACTGATCACCTAGGTGATATAATACTTTCCTAGGTTCTTCCTACAGCGGAATTGTGACGTATCACTGCACTGATCACCCAGGTGATGTAACTCTTCTGTAGGCTGTACTTTCAGGGGTCTTTGTGACATACCTCTTCACTGATCAACTAGGTGATGTAACTCTTTTCTAGGCTTTGCCCAGAGGAGGCATTGTTACATATCTCTGCACTGATCACCCAGGTGATGTAACTCTTGTCCAGGCTCTGCCAACAGGTGCCTTTGTGACATATCTCTGCACTGATCATCTAGGTGATGTAACACTTGCTTACGCTCTGCCTGCTGGGGCATTGTGAAATATCCCTTTCCTGATCAACCAGATGATGTACCTCTTGTCTAGGCTGTGCCTACATGGGGCATTGTGGCATAACTCTGCACTGATCACTCAGGTGATGGGACTTTTCTTTAGGCTCTGCCTACTGGAGGCATTGTCACATATTTCTGCACTGATCACCGAAGTGATGGACTCTTGTCTTGTATCTGCCTATGGGGGGCATTGTGACATATCTCTGCACTGATCACCCAGGCGATGTAACTCTGGTCTAAGCTCTGCCTAAAGAGGCATTGTGACAGATCTCTGCCCTGGTCACTCAGGTGATGTAATTATTGTCTAGGCTCTGCTTAAGGGGTCTTGTCACATATCTCTGCACTGATCACCCAGGTGATGTAATTCTTGTCTAGGCTTGGCTTACAGGGGATATTGTGACATATCTCTGCACTGATCACGCAGGTGATGTAACTCTTCTCTAGGCTCTGCCTACAAGGTGCTTTGTGACTTCACGCTTTATTAAACATCCAGGTGAGGTAACTTTTGTCTAGGCTCTGCCTAAGGGGCATTGTGACCCATCTCTGCACTGATCATTCAGGTGATGTGACCCCTGTCTAAGCTCTCCCTATGGGTGCATTTTGAGATATCTCTGTACTGATTCCCCAGATGATGTAACTCTTTTCAAGGCTTTGCCTAAGGGGGATTTGCCACATATCTCTGTACTGATCACCTAGGTGATATAATACTTTCCTAGGTTCTTCCTACAGCGGAATTGTGACGTATCACTGCACTGATCACCCAGGTGATGTAACTCTTCTGTAGGCTGTACTTTCAGGGGTCTTTGTGACATACCTCTTCACTGATCAACTAGGTGATGTAACTCTTTTCTAGGCTTTGCCCAGAGGAGGCATTGTTACATATCTCTGCACTGATCACCCAGGTGATGTAACTCTTGTCCAGGCTCTGCCAACAGGTGCCTTTGTGACATATCTCTGCACTGATCATCTAGGTGATGTAACACTTGCTTACGCTCTGCCTGCTGGGGCATTGTGAAATATCCCTTTCCTGATCAACCAGATGATGTACCTCTTGTCTAGGCTGTGCCTACATGGGGCATTGTGGCATAACTCTGCACTGATCACTCAGGTGATGGGACTTTTCTTTAGGCTCTGCCTACTGGAGGCATTGTCACATATTTCTGCACTGATCACCGAAGTGATGGACTCTTGTCTTGTATCTGCCTATGGGGGGCATTGTGACATATCTCTGCACTGATCACCCAGGCGATGTAACTCTGGTCTAAGCTCTGCCTAAAGAGGCATTGTGACAGATCTCTGCCCTGGTCACTCAGGTGATGTAATTATTGTCTAGGCTCTGCTTAAGGGGTCTTGTCACATATCTCTGCACTGATCACCCAGGTGATGTAATTCTTGTCTAGGCTTGGCTTACAGGGGATATTGTGACATATCTCTGCACTGATCACATAAGTGATGTAATACTTGTGTACGCTCTGCCTACAGTGGCATTTTGACATATCTCTGCACTGTTAACTGAAGCGATGTAACTCTTGTATAGGCTTCACTGACAGGTGGCATTGAGACTTATGTCTGCATTGATCACCTAGGTGATGCAACTCTTGTATGGGATCTGCCTACAGGGGGCATTGTGACTTATCTCTGACGTGATCACCCAAGTGATATAACTCTTGTCTTGGCTCTGCCTACTGGAGACATTGTGACTTGTCTATGCACTGATCACCCAGGTGATTTAACTCTTGTCTAGGCTCTGGCCACAGGGACAAACTGACATATATCTGCCCTGATCGCACAACTGAAGTAACTCTTTTCTAGTCTTCGCCTACATAGGGTGTTGTGACATATCTCTGCACTGATCTCTCAGGTGAGGTAACTCTTGTCTAGTCTCTACCTACAGAGGGCGTTGTGACATCACTGTGCAATGCTCACCCAGGTGATGTAACTCTTGTCAAGCCTCTGCCGACATGGAGATTTTGAGATGTCTCTGCACTGATCACCCAGGTGATGTAAATTTTGTCTAGCCTCTGCCCACAGGGGCATTTTGACATATCTCTGCACTGATCACTGAGATGATGTATCTCTTGTCTGGGCTTTGCCAACAGGAGGCATTGAGACATAGGTCTGCACTGATCACCAAGGTGATGAAACTCTTGTCTGGGCTATGCCTACTTGGGGCATTGTGACATATCTCTGCCCTGATCACCCAGGTGATGTAACTCTTGTCTAGGCTCTGCCTAAAGGGGGTATTGTGAAATATGCCTGCACTGATCACCTAGGTGATGTAACTCAATTCTAGGCTCTGCCTGCAGGGGCGTTTTGACATATCTCTGAAGTGATCACCGAGGTGATGTAACTCTTGTCTAGGGTTTGCCTAGAGGGGGCATTGTAATATGTCTCTGCACTTATCACCCAGGTGATGCAACTCTTCTCTAGGCTCTGCCTACAGGGGCCATTGTGACATATCTCTGCACTGATCACGCAGGTGACGTAACTCTTCTCCAGTCTGTACTTTCACGGGGCTTTGTGACATACCTCTGCACTGATAACCTAGGTGTTGTAACTCTTTTCTAGGCTTTGTCCAGAGGTGGCATTTTTACATATCTCTCTGCACGGAGCATTAAGATAATGCAACTCTTGTCTACGCTTTGCCTACAGGAGCATTGGGAAATATCATTACACGGATCACACAGGTGATGGGACTCTTGTCTAAGCTCTGCCTACAGGGGTCTTTGTGACATATCTCTGCACTGTTCACTCAGGTGATGGGACTTTTCTCTATATTCTGCCTAGAGGGGGATTTGTGACATATCTCTACACTTATCACGCAGGTGATGGAAGACTTGTCTGGGATCTGTCTGTTGGGGTATTGTGTCAGATATCTGCACTGATCACTCAGGTGATGTAACTGTTGTCTGGGCTCTGCCTACAGAGATTTTTGTGACATATCACCGCACTGATCACCTAGATGATGGAACTCTTGACTAGGCTCTTCCTACAGGGACATTTGGATGTATCACTGCACTGATCACCCAGGTGATGTAACTCTTTTGTAGCCTCTGCCTATAGAGGCATTGTGACATATCTCTGCACTGATCAATCAGGTGTTGTAACTTTTGTCTAGGCTTTGACTGCAGGGATTTTTTTGACATATCTCCTCACCAATCACCCAGGTGATGGAACATTTTACTAGGCTCTGCCTACATGGGCATTGTGACACATCTCTGAACTGATCAACCTAGTGATGTAACTCTTCTTTAGGCTCTGCCTATTGGGTCTTCGTGACATATCTCTGCACTGATCACCCAAGAGGTGGGACCTTTGTCTAGGCTGTGCCTATGGGGGCATTGTGACATATCTATACACTGATCGCCCAGGTTATGTAACACCTGTGTGGGATCTGCCTCTGGGAGCATTGTGACATATTTCTGTACTGATCACCCAGGTGATGGGACGCTTTCCTAGGCTCTGTATATGGGGGCTTTTTGACATATCTCTGCACTGATCACTCAGGTGATGTAACACTTGACTAGGCTCTGCCTATTGGGGCATAATGACATATCACTGCATTAATCACTCAGATGATGTAACTATTGTCTAGCCTCTGTTTAAAGGAGACTTGTCACATATCTCTGCACTGATTACCCAGCTGACGGAACACTTGTCTAGGCTCTGCCTACATGGGCATTGTGACACATCCCTGAGCTGATCAACCAAGTGATGTAACAATTGCCTAGGCTCTGCCGACAGTGACATTGTGACATATCTCTGCACCGATCACCCAGGTGATGTAACTCTTGTATATGATCACTCCACTCCACGCCATTCTGCTCCACTCCACTCCAGTCCAGTCGACTCCACTGAATTCCATTCCACTCCACACCATTCCACTCATCTCGACTCCACTCCAGTCCAGTATATTCCACTCCACTCCACTCCATTCCATTTCACTCCATTCCATTCCACAGCACCTCATTCCATTCCACTCCACTCCATTTCATTCAATTCCATTCCATTATATTCCATTCCTTTCCATTCTACTCCGTTCCATTCCATTCCACTCAATTCCACTCAACTCCTTTCCATTCCACTCCATTCCATTCTATTCCATTCCATTCCATTCCATTCCATACCACTACAATCCATTCCACTTCATTATTTTCCATTCAACTGCATTCCATTCCACTCAACTTCACTTCAATCCACTACATTCCATTCCACTCCACCCCCCTCCAATCCACTCCACTAAATTCCATTCCATTCCATTCCATTCCACTCCATTCCATTCCACTCCATTCCATTCCAGTCCACTCCACTCCACACCACTCCATTCCACTCGACTCCATTCCATTCCACACCATTCCAATCCATTCCACTCCATTCTATTCCATCCAATTTTATTCCATTCCATTCCATTCCACTCCATTCCATTCAACTCCATTCTATTGCACTCCATTCCACTATCCATCAATCTACTCCACTCCATTCGAATCCCCTCCACTCCATTCTACTCCATTCCATTCCATTCTATGCCATTCCATTCAATTTCTTTATTTCGATTAGATCTCACTCAGTCACCCAGACTGGAGTGCAGTGGCACAATCTTAGCTCACATGTCATTTCATCACTCAATTCCATTCCATATCATTCCATTCCACACCATTCCATTCAATTCCACTCTACTCTACACCATTCAACTCTATTCCATTTCACTCAACTCTTTTACACTCCATTCCATTCCATTCCATTCCATTCCACTGCACTCGGATCCACTCCATTCAACTCTGCTCAACTCCAATCGACTCCCGTTCATTCCTTTCCATTCCATTCCAAACCATTCCATTCCACTCCACTCCAATCCACTCTACTGCACTCCACTCCACTCCATTCCATAACATTCCACTGCACTCCGATTAACTACACGCAACTCCACTCCACTCCATTCCACTCAACTCCATTCCATTCCACGCCACCGCATTCCATTCCACTCCACCTCATTCCATTCCACTCCACTCCATTTCATTTCATTCCATTCCATTCTATTCCATTCCTTTTCATTCTACTCCATTCCATTTCATTCCACTCAATTCCATGCAATTCCATTCCATTCCACTGCATTCCACTCCATTCCATTCCATTCTACTGCACTCCATTCCACTACCCTTCATTCCACTCCACTCCATTCCAATCCACTCCACTCCATTCTACTCCATACCATTCTGCTCCACTCCATTTCATTCCATTCTCCTCCATTCCATTCAATTCCTTTATTTCAATTAGATCTCACTCAATCACCCAGACTGGAGTGCAGTGACACAATCTTAGCTCACATGTCATTTCATCATTCGATTCCATTCCATATCATTTCATTCCACACCATTCCATTCCATTCCAATCGACTCCACTCCCCTCCACTCTATTCCATTTCATTCCACTCTTTTTCATTCCATTCCATTCCATTCCACCGCACTCTGATCCACTCCACTCAACTCCGCTCAGCTCCAACCAATTCCCGTTTGTTCATTTCCGTTCCATTCCCTTCCATTTAATTCCATTCCACTCCTGTCCATTCCACCCCACTCCATTCCACTGCACTCCACTACACTCCACACAACTCCACTCCACTTCCATCCACTTCAGTCCATTCCTTCCACTCCAGTCCATTCCATTCCACTCCACTCCATTCCATTCCATTCAATTCTGTTCATTCAATTCCACTCCATTCCATTCCACTCCACTCATTTCCACTGCACTCCACTGCACTCCATTCCACTCCACTCCACTCCATTCCACTCCACTACACTCCAAACCAATCCAGTCCACTCCATTACACTCTACTCCACTCCACTCCCTTCCATTCCACTCCACTCCACTCCATTCCTTTCCATTCCACTAAATTCTAATCCTTTCCCCTCCATTCCAGTCCACTCCATTCCATTCTACTCCATTCCACTTCACTCCACTCCACTCAATTCCATTCCACTCGATTCCATTCCATTCCTTTCCTTCCACAGTATCTCTATCACACAGGCAGGAGTTCAGTGGCACAATCTCAGCTCAAATATCTTTACACCATTCCACTGCATTCCATTCCATCCTATTTCATTCCACTTTATTTCATTCCACTCCACTCCACTCCACTCAATTCCAGTCCAATTTATTCCATTTCATTCCATTGCTTTCCATTCTTTTCTTCCAACAGGACATTACTTTGTCACACAGGATGGAGTGCAGTGGCACAATCTCAGCTCACATTACATGTCAACTTTCCATTGCAATCGGTTCCAATCCGTTCCACTCCATTCCACTCCACTCCAATTAATTTCATTACACTTCTTTCCACTCCATGCCATTCCATTCCATTACACTCTAATCCGTTGCACTCCACTCCACTCCCATCCACTCCAGTCCACTCTACTCAATTCCATTCCACTCCAGTCCACTCAACCCCACTCCACTCCACTTCACTCCATTCCACTACACTCTACTGATTCAATTCCATTCCACTCCATTCAATTCCACTCAACTCCTCTCCATTCCATTCCACTCGACTCTACTCCATTCCACTCCACTCCACTCCATTCCACTACATTCCACTCCACTCCACTCCATTCCACTCCACTCCACTCCATTTGATTCCAATCCATTCCATTCAACTTCACTACAATCCATTCCACTGCAATCCATCCCATTCCATTCGACTCCATTCCACTCCACTCCACTCCACACCATTCCATTCCATTCCATTCCATTCCTTTCATTCCACTCCATTTCACTCCATTCCATTCCATTCCTTTCTTTCAACAGGATATCACTGTGTCACCCAGGTGAGAGTGCAATGGCATAATCTCAGGTAAGATTACATGTCAACTTTACATTGCATTGCATTCTATTCCATTCAACTCCACTCCACTCCATTCCATGCCATGCCATTCCATTCCATTCCATTCCATTCCATTCCATTCCATTCCATTCCACTACACTCCACTTTACAACATTCCATTCCACTCCACTCCCCTCCATGCCAATCCACCCTACTCCAGTCCTTTCCATTCCACTCCATTCCATTCCTTTCATTCCAATCCATTTAACTCCACTGCATTCCATTCTTTATTTTGACAGGATGTCACTGTGTCACCCAGGCTGGAGTGCAGTGGCATAATCTCAGCTAAGATTACATTTCAACTTTATATTGCATTGCATTCTATTCCATTCCACTCCACTCCATTCCATTCCATTCAATTCCACTCCATTCCATTCCATTCCATTGCACTCGGTTCAATTCCATTCCATTCCACACCATTCCTTTCAATTCCATTCCATTGCATTCCATTCCACTACCCTTCATTCCACTCCAATCTATTCAAATCCACTCCACTCCATTACACTGCATTCCATTCCGCTGCACTCCTTTCCACTCCCTTCTACTCCATTCATTCCATTCCTTTATTTCAAGTGGATCTCACACTGTCACACAGACTGGAGTGCAGTGGCAAAATCTTAGCTCACATTTCATTTCATCATTCGATTCCATTCCATTTCATTCCATTCCACCCCATTCCATTCCATTCCACTCCATTCCACACCACTCCACTCCATTCTACTCCATTCAATTCCACTCCTTTCCGTTCCATTCCACTGCACTTCGAACCACCCTACTCAACTCCACTCCATTCCAATCGACTCTACTCCGTTCTGTTCCACTCCATTCCATTCCACTCCACTACATTCCACTCCACTCCACTTCATTCCATTCAATTCCATTCCAATGCACTCCATTCCACTCCACTCAACTCTACTCTACTCCACTCCACTCTATTCCATACTGTTCCGTTCCCTTCCATTCCGTTCCATTTCACTCCATTCCATTCCACTCCACTCCATCCCACTCCATCCCATTCCATTCCATTCCACTCCATTCCACTCCAGTCCATTCCATTCCACTCCACTGAATTGCACTCCATTCTATTCCACTGCAATCCTTTTCAATTCATTCCATTCCATTCCATTCCATTCCATTCCATTCCATTCCATTCCTTTATTTCTACTGGATCTCACTCTGTCACCCATACTGCCATGCTGTGGCACAATCTTAGCACACAATTCATTTCACCATTCCATTCCATTGCATTTTATTCCATTCCATTGCATTTCATTCGATTCCATTCCATTTCATTCCATTCCATTCCAATCCATTCCATTCCATTTCATTCCACTCCACTCCACTCCACTTCACTCCACTCCACTTCGTTCCATTCCACTCCATTCTATTCCATTAAATTCAATTTCACTGATCTCTGATCCACTCCACTCACCTGCACTCCACTAAACTCCACTCCGTTCTTTTCGATTCCATTCCATTCCACACCACTCCATTCCATCCCACTGATTTCACTCCATTCAAGTCCACTCCACTCCACTCTTCTCCACTCCATTCCACAACACAAAACTCCACTCCACTCCTTTCCATTCCATTCTATTGCACTGCACTCTGATCAAATCCATTCAAATCCACTCCACTCCACTCAACTCTGTTCCTTTCCATTCCATTCCGTTGCACTCCATTCCATTACACTCCACTCCCTTCCACTCCTCTCCATTTCACTCCATTCCACTACATTACACTCCATTCCACTCCACTCTACTCCATTCCATTCCACTCCATTCCATTCCATTCCAATACATTCCACTCCAATAAACTCCACTCCATTCCGCTCCACACCATTACACTCCATTCCATTCCATTCTATTCCACTCCTTTCTATTCGTCTCCACTCCATTCCATTTTACTCCATTCCATTTCATTCCTTCATTTCGACTGGATCTCACTCTGTCACCGAGACTGGAGTGCACTGGTACAATCTTAGTTCACATTTCATTTCCCCATTCCATTCCGTTCCATTCCATTCCATTCCGTTCCGTTCTGTTCCGTTCCATTCCGTTGCATTCCATTCCATTCCATCCTATTCCATTCCATTCCATTCCGTTCCGTTCAATTCCATTCCACTCCATTTCATTCAATTCCATTACACTCCGTTCAATTCGATTCCACTCCACACGGATACACTCCACACCACTCCACTGCATTCCATTCCACTCAACTGCTTTCCATTCAATTCCATTCCATTCTACTCCACTCCACTCCATTCCATTCTATTCCATTCCACTGCCCAAGCATCCACGCCAAACAACTCCACTCCAATCAACTCCATTCAGTTCCATTTCATTACATTCCCCTCCATTGCATTCCATTCCACTCCATTCCACTCCACTCTATTTCTCTCCATTCCCCTCAATTCCAGTCCACTCCATTCCGCTCTACTCCATTTCTTTCCACTGCATTCCATTCCATTCCCCTAAATTCCATTCAATTTCATTCAACTCCATGCCACTCCTCTCCATTCCACTAAACTCCGTTGCACTACATGCCATTCCTTTCCATTCCATTGCACTCCAATCCATTCCACTCAACTCCATTCCATTCCATTCCATTCCACTGCAATCCGATCCACTGCACTGAACTCCACTCCACTCCAATGAACTTATTCCATTCCATTCCGTTCCTTTCTGTTCCATTCCACTCAAGTCCATTCCAGTACACGCCATTCTACCCCACTCAATTTCAATCAATTCCAGTCCACTCCACTCCATTCCATTCCACTCTATTCCACTTCATTCTATTGCATTCCACTCCATTCCATTCCACTCCACTCCATTCCGTTCCAATTCACTCCCTTCCCTTCCATTCTTTAATTTCTAATGGATTTCACTCTGTCACCCACACTGAAGTGCAGTGGCACAATCTTACGTCTTATTTCATTCACCGTTCCACTCCATTCCTTTCCACTCCATTCCATTTCATGGCATTCCACTCCAATCCACTTCACTCCACTCTGCTGCACTCCACTCCATTCCATTCCACTCCACTCCATTCCATTCCATTCCATTCCATTCCATTCCATTCCATTCCATTAAATTCCGTTCCTTTCATTTCCATTCCATTCCAGTGTACTCTGATCCACTCCACTCCACTACACTCCTCTCTGTTCCATTCCATTCCTTTCCATTCCAATCCATTCTGCTCCTTTCCATTACATTCCTCTCCATTCCATTCCATTCCACTCCATTCCACTCCACTGCAGTACAGTCCACTCCACTCCACTCCATTCCACTCCATTGCATTCCATTGCATTCTGTTCCATTCCACTCCACTGCACTCTCATCCACTCCACTTATCTGCACCCCACTCCACTCCAATCCACTTCATTCCATTTTGTCCCATTCCATTCAGTTTCATTCCACTCCATTGAATTCCACTCCACTCCATTTCACTCGTTCCACTCCATTCCACTCCACTCCACTGCACTCCACTCCATTCTATTCCACTTCTTTCCATTCCACTCCACTCCATTTCATTCCACTCCACTCCATTCTATTCCCCTCCATTCCATTCTACTCCAATCCATTCCAGTCCACTCCATTCCACTCAACTCCATTCCATTCCAATCCATTCCAGTCCTACCAAATCCATTCCAATCCACTCCACTCCACTCCATTCCACTCCATTCCTCTCCTTTCCACTACATTCCAGTTTTATTCCCCTCTATTCCAGTTCTCTCCATTCCACTCCAATCAACTGCATTCCTGTCCATCCCATTCCATACATTCCTTTCGATTACATTCTAATCAATTCCATGACATTCTTTATTTCTACTCGATCTCACTCTGTAACTCAGACTGGAGTGCCGTGGCATAATCTTAGCTCACATTTCATTTCAACAATCCATTCCATTCCTTTCCATTCCATTCCTTTCCATTCCATTGCATTCCATTAAATTACATTACCTTACATTACCTTCCACTCCACACCACTTCACTCCACTCCACTAGACTCCATTCCATTCCACTCCATTCCATACCATTTCACTCCATTCCATTCCATTATATTCAACTCCATACCACTCTGTTACCCTCCGCTCCATTCCACTCAACTCCATTTCACTGCTCTCCATTCGATTCCACTTCATTCCTTTCCATTTCACTGCATTCCATTGAACTCTACTCCATTCCACTCTACTCCATTTTACTCTATTCCACTGCACTCCATTCTTTTCCACAGCACTCCAACCAACTCCATTCAACTCCATTTCACTCCACTCCATTCCATTCCACTCCATTCGATTCCACTCACTCCTTTCCATTTCAATGCATTCCATTGAACTCTACTCCATTCCACTCTACTCCATTTTACTCTATTCCACTGCACTCCATTCTTTTCCACAGCACTCCACCCAACTCTATTCAACTCCATTTCACTCCACTCCATTCCATTCCAATCCACTCCCTTCCATTTCACTCCATCCCATTCCACTTCACACCACTACATTCCACTCCAATCCACTCCACTCCAATTCACTCCACGGAACTCCATTCCATTCCATTCCTTTCCACTCCACCCCATACCCTTTCATTCCACACCATTCCATGCCATTCCTTTCCACTGCACTTCAATCCAATCAACTCCACTGCACTCCACTTCGTTCCATTCTATTCCTTTCCATTCCATTCCATTCCATTCAGTTCTCTTCAATTTGATTCCATTCCACTCCACTCCATTCCATTCCCTCCATTCCACTCCATTCCTCTCTACTGCACTCCACTCCACTCCCCTCCATTCCATTCCATTCCTTTCCATTCCATTCCATTCAATTCCCTTCCATTCCATTCCGTTCCTTTCCACTCTATTCAGATCCACTCCACTCAAAACCACTCCACTCCAATCGACTCTATTCCGTTGCAATCTGTTCCATTCCATTCCATTCCATTCCATTCCATTCCATTCCATTCCATTCTGTTCCATTCCATTACGTTCATTTCCTTTCCATTCTATGCTATTGCATTCCACTGCACTTTGATCCATTCCACTCAATTCCACTCCACTCCACTCCACCCTGTTCTGTTCCATTTCATTCCATTCCGATCCATTACACTCAATTCCGTTCCATTCTAATCCATTCCACTCCACTGCATTCTATTCCAATTTACTCCGCTGCACCCCAATCCAATCCACTCTACTCCTTTTCATTCCATTCCATTCCATTCCATTGCACTCCATTCCATTCCATTCCGTTCAACTCCATTCCATTCCATTACCGTCCACTCCACTCCACTCCACCCCAATCCACTCCATGCCAGTTCAATCCATTCCACTCCACACCATTCCACTCCACTCTATTCCACTCCACTCCAATCCACTCAATTCCACTTCATTCCATTCCACTCCACTCCATTCCATTCCATTCTAGTACATTGCATTCCATTGTTCTATTTCGACTGGATCTCACTCCGTCACCCAGACTGAAGTACAGTGGCACAATGTAAGCTCACATTTCATTTCACCCCTGTATTCCATTCCATTCCATTCCATTCCACTGCTCATCGATCCGCTCCACTCCACTACACTCCACTTCACTCCACTCCTTTCCAGACCAGTCCATTCTGTTTCATTCCATTCCATTCCACTCCACTCCATTCCATTCCACTCCATTTCCGTCCATTCCACTCCAGTCCACTCCACTCCTCTCCGTTCCACTCCATTTCATTCCATGCCTCTGCACTCCGATCCACTCCACTCCACTCCACTCTGCACCTCTTTGTTCCATTCCATTCTGTCCTATTGCCTTCCTTACCATTCTATTCCATTCCATTTCATTCCGCCCCACTCGATTCCACTCCACTCCATTTCACTCCATTCCACCAATTCCACTCCACTCTACTCTACTCCACTACACCCAATTCCATTCTACTCCATTTCATTCCATTCCACTTCATTCTATTAGATTCCATTCCACTCCATTCCACTTCATTCCTTTCCACTCCACTCCACTCCATTCCACTGCATTCCATTGCCCACCACTCCATTAAAATGCATTCTATTCCATTCCATTCCATTAGCTTATTGCATCTGGAACTCACTTTGTCACAGAGACTGGAGTTCAGTGGCAATATCGCAGCTGACATTTCATTTCACCTTTCCGTTTCATTCCATTCCATTCCATTCCATTGCTTTCCATTCTATTCCATTCCATTCCACTCCACTCCATTCCACCTCATTCCACTCCACTCCGATCCACTCCACTCCACTCCACCCCATTCCATTCCATTCCACTCCATTCGATTGCATTCAACATCACTCCATTCCACTCCACTCCACTCAATTCAACTCCAGTCAACTCCACTCCATTCCTTTCCACTCCACTCCACTCCACCCCACTCCACTCCACTGCACTCCTTTCCTTTGCACTCCATTCAACTCCATTCCGCTCCAATCCACTCCTTTTCATTTCATTCCACTCCATTCCGTTCCACTCCATTCCTCTCCAGTCGACTCCATTCCACCCCATTCCACTCCATTCCACCCCACTCCACTCCATTCCATTCCACTACACTCCATTCCATTCCACTACACTCCATTTCATTCCTTTCCCTTCCACTCCATTCCACTCCATTCCATTCCATTCTATTCCACTCAAATCCACTCCATTCAACTCCACTCCACTCCATTCCACTCCATTCCATTCCATTTCATGCCATTCTACTCCATTCCATTAAATTCCATTCCACTCCATTCCCCTCCATTCCACTCTCTTCCACTCCATTCCATTCCATTCCACTCCATTTCATTCCAATCCGTTCCAATACATTTCGTGCCACTCCACTCCACTCCTCTCCATTCCACTATTCCACTCCAGTTCCTTCTACTCAACTCCATTCAACTCCTTTCGACTCCACTCCACTTCTTTCCTTTCCATTCCACTACATTCCTCTGCAGTCTACTTCACTCCATTGCATTCCACTCCACTGCAATCCATTACACTCCACTCCTGTCCACTCCCCTCCATCCCACTCCACTCCTTTTCAGTCCAATCCACTTCACTACATTCCTATCCAGTGCACTCCATTTCATTCTACTCCACTCCTCTCCCGTCCACTGCATTCCAATCCACTCCACTCCATTCATCTCCAGTCCATTACATTCAACTCTACTGCATTCCATTCCATTTCACTTCATTCCATTCCGTTTCTTTCCACTGCATTCCATTCTACTGCATTCCATTCCACTCCACTCCTTTACATTCCATGCCATTCCATTGTATTCCATTCCATTCCATTCCATTCCATTCCATTCCACTACATTCTCTTCCACTTCATTCCATTCCATTCAACTCCATTCCATTCCACTCCACTCCACTGCACTCCACGCCACTCTATTGCACTCCACTCCCCTCCACCCCAATCGACTCCCATTCAGTCCATTTCATTCCACTCTTTTCCACTCCATTCCACTGCATTCCACTCCACTCCAATCCACTCAACACCAGTCCACTCCACTCCACTGTATTCCATTCCACTACTTTCCATTCCTTTGCACTCTATTCCATTTTATTCCATTCCATTGCACTCCATTCCACTATCGTTCATTCCTCTCCACTCCATTCCAATCCATTTCACTGAATTTCACTCCATTGCATTCTGCTCCACTCCATTCCATTCCCTTCTATTCCCTTCATTCCATTCTTTATTTCGACTATATCTCACTCTGTCACCCAGTCGGGAGTGCAGTGGCACAATCTTAGCTCCCATTTTATTTCATCATTTGATCCCATTCCATTTCATTCCATTCCACTCCATTCCATTCCATTCCAATCCACTCCACACCACTCCACTCCACTCAACAGCAATCCACTCCACTCCATTCCATTCCACTCTATTCCATTCCATTGCATTGCATTCCATTCCTTTCCATTCCATTACACTCCATTCCATTCCATTCTATTCCATTCCATTGCTCTTCATTCCACTACCCTTCCTTCCACTCCATTTCAATCCAATCCATTCCACTCCTTTCCACTGTATTCCATTCTGCTCCACTCCATTCCATTCCCTTCTATTCCCTTCTTTATTTTGACTGGATCTCACTCTGTCACCCAGACTCAGGTGCAGTGGCATAATCTTAGCTCACATTTCATTTCATCATTCAATTCCATTCCATTTCATTCAGTTCCCCTCCATTCCCTTCCATTCCAGTCCACTCCACACCACTCCACTCCATTCTACTCAATTCCATTCCATTCCATTCCCAGCCTTTCCATTCCATTCCATTCCATTCCTTTCCATTCCATTCCATTCCATTCCACTCCACTCAATTACTTTCCACTGCAAGCCATTCCATACCACTCCATTCGTCTCCATTCCTATCCAGTCCACTCCACTTCAGTCCTCTCTATTCTACTCAAATCCTCTCCTTTCCACTCCCATCCACCCCACTCAACTCCATTGCATTCTGTTCTGTTCCATTCCGTTCCATTCCACTCCACTACATTGCATTCCACTCCACTTCCTTTCACTCCATTCCACTCCATTCCACTACACTACACTCCACTCCTCTCCCTTCCATTCCACTCCATTCCATTCAGTTCCACTACATTCCATTCCATTCCTTTCCAGTCCATTCCAATCCATTCAACCACATTCCATTCCACTCCACTCCATTTCACCCCACTCCAATCCACTCCATCCCATTCCTTTCCACGCCATTCCATTCCATTCCATCCTAGTCCATTCCACTCCACTCCATTCCACTCCAATCCACTACAATACACTCCAACCCACTTCATTGCAGTCCACTCCACTCCACTCTACTTCACTTCATTCCACTCCTCTCCATTCCATTAAACTCCACTCCATTCCATTCCATTCCATTCCATTCCACTCCATTCCAGTCCATTCCATTCTACCACAGTATGCTCTACTCCATTCCATTCCACACCAATCCACTCCACTCTAATCCATTCCATTCCATTAAATTTCACTCCACTACAATACACTCCATTCCTCTCCCATCCATTCCAATCCACTGAACTCCACTCTACTCCACTCCACTCTACTCCACTCCACCCCTCTTCACTCCTTTCCATTCCACTCAACTTCACTCCACTCCACTCCATTCTATTCCACTGTATTCCACTCCACTCCATGTCATTCCATTCCACTCCACTCTACTTCACTCCACTCTATTCCTTTCCATTCCATCCCATTATATTCCGCTACACTCCATTTCACTCCATTGCATTCCACTCCATTCCTCTTTATTTCATTCCATTCCACTCCAGTGCACTGCATTCCACTCCACTGCACTACATTCCATTCAATTACATTCCATTCCACTCCATTCCATTCCACTCCACTCCAATCCACTCCATTCCACTCCCCTCCACTTCACTCCATGCCACTCCACTCCAGCCCATTCCACTCCACTCCATTCCACTCCACCCCATTCCATTCCATTCCATTACACTCCACTCAACACCCCTCCACTCCTTTCCACTCCACTGCACTCTACTCCTTTCCACTGCACTCTACTACGCTACGCTCCACTCCAATCCATTTCATTCCATCTCATTCAATTCTACTTTTTTCCACTCCACTCCACTACATTCCATTCCATTCCACTCCATTGCATTCCAATATTTCCTTTCGACGGGATCTCACTCTGTCACCCAGGGTGGAGAGCAGTGGCACAATCTCAGGTCACATTTCATTTCCCCTTCAATTCCATTACATTCCATTCCGTTTCATTCCATTCCATTGCATTTTCCTTCATTCTATTCCATTCCACTCCACTCCACTCCACTCCATCCACTCCATTTCATTTTATTACACTCCACTCAATTCCATTCCACTCCACTGCACTCCATTCTATTCCACTCCACACAACTCCGTTGCATTCCACTCAACTCCACTCCATTACAATCCAATGCACTCCATTCCATTCCACTCCACTCCACTCTGTTCCAATCCACTCCACTCCACTCCCTTCCATTCCTTTCTATTTCACTCCATGCCACTCCATTCCATTCCACTCTACTCCAGTCCACTACACTCCAATGCATTCCTCTCCACTCCACTTCATTCTACTCAACTCCTCTCCTCTCCACTCTACTCCACTCCACTCCACTCCTCTCCATTCCATTCAACTCCATTCCATTCCACTCCACTCCACTCCACTACATTGCATTCCATTCGACTCCACTGCACTCTACTCCACTCCACTTCATTCCATTCCATTCCACTCCACTCCATTCCATTCTATTCCATTCCATTCCATTCCATTCCATTGCATACCATTCCATTCCATTCCATTTCTTTCTTTCGACAGGATCTCACTATTAGACCCAGGCTGGAGTGCTGTGCACAATCGCAGCTAACATTTCTTTTCACCGTTCCGTTTCATTCCATTAAATTGCATTTAATTCCACTCAACTCCACTCCACTCAAATCCACTGCATGCCACTCCACTCCATTCCATTCGATACCACTACTCTCCAATCCCTTCCACTCCACTCCACTCTATTCCACTCCTCTTCACTCCATTCCACTCCACTCTACTCCATTCCTCTGCACACCATTCCATTCCATTAAGTTCCGTTCCATTCCGCTCAACTCCATTCCACTCCGCTCTATTGCATTTCACTCCACTCCACTCCATTCCATTCCATTCCACTCCAATACTTTCCATTCCACTGCATTCCACTACATTCCTTTCCTTTCCTCTCCACTACACTCCATTCCACTCCACTCCACTTCATTCCACTCCAATTCACTCCAGTCCACTGTATTCGGTCCATTCCATGATACTCCATTCCACTCCACTCCACTTCACTCCATTCCACTCTGCTCTATTCCAATGCACTCCACTCCCATCCACTCATTTCCACTCAGCACCACTCCACTCCATTCCATTCCCCTCTACTCCACTCCACACCATTTCATTCTGTCCCATTCAATTCTAATCCTTTCACTCCACTCCACTCCTTTCCATTCCCATTCATTACCATTCCAATATTTTCTTTAGACAATATCTCACTCGGTCATCCATGCTGTCGTGCAGTGGCACAATCTCAGTTCACATTTCATTTCCCCTTCAATTCCATTCTATTCCATTTCATTTCATTCCATTCCATTCCATTCCTTTTTGCTCCACTCAATTCCATTCCACTCTACTCTCCTCCACTCCTCTCCCATACACTCCGTTCCATTTCATTCTACCCCATTCCATTCCATTCCTTTCTTTCGACTGGATCTCCCTCTGTCGCCCAGACTGAAGAGCAGCGGCACAATCTTGGCTGACATTACATTTCTCCACTCCGTTCCATTCCATTCCACTATATTCTATTCCACTGTACCCTATTCCATTCCATTCAAATCCACTCCACTCCACTCCATTCCATTCCATCTCCTTGTATTCTGTTTCATTACACCGCACTACAACCTAAGCGCTTAACTCCATTCCACTCCTCTCCAATCCATCCCATTCCATTCCACTCCACTTCATTCCATTCTAGTCCACCGATTCCACTCCACTCCACTCCACTCCAATCCATTCCATTCCACTCCACTCCATTGCATTCCACTCCACTGCACTAAATTCCATTCCACTTTTCTCCAATCCATTCCATTCCATTCCACTCCACTACATTCCACTCGAATCCACTCCACTCCTCTTCACTCTGCTCCACTCCATTACATTTCACTCCATTCCATTACACTACACTCCACTTCATTCCATTCCACTCCACTCCACTCCATTCCATTCCACTCCACTCCATTCCATTCCACTCCTTTCTACTCCATTCCACTCCACTCCACTCATTCAATTCCAATCCAATCCACTCCACCCCACTCCATTACACTCCATTCCACTTCATTTCATTCCACTCCGTTCCATTATATTCCACTACACTACACTCCATTCCACGCCACTGCACTCCACTACACTCCATTCCATTCCGTTCCATTGTATTCCATTCCACTACACTCCATTTCACTCCATTTCACTCCACTCCATTCCTCTCCATTCCATTCCATTCCACTCCACTCCCCTCCATTCTGTTCCTCTCCACTCCACTCCATTCTGTTCCATTCCATTCCCTTCGATTAAATTCCATTCCATTCCTTTCAACTCCACTGCATTCCATTCCACTCCACTTTGCTCCATTCCATTCCAATCCACTCTACTCCACTGCACTCCACTCCACTCCATTCCATTCCACTTCATTCCACTGCACTCCACTCCTGTCCACTCCATACCATTCCATTCCATTCCACTCACCTGCACTTCAGTCAGCTACATTCCACTATAGTCCACTGCACTCCACTCCACTCAACTCCATCCCATTGCACTGCATTCCATTCCATTCTACAGGTTTCCACTCCATTCTATACACTCCATTCCATTTCATCCCATTCCACTCCACTCCACTCCATTCCACTCCACTGCACTCCACTCTACTACACTCCATATCATTCCATTCCATTCCACTGCATTCCACACCACCCCACTCGACTCCTCTCCACTCCTTACCATTCAACTACACTCCCCTCCATTGGTCTCCTCTCCACTTCAATCCACTCCATTCCACTCCATTCCACTGCACTCTATTCCACTCCACTACTCTCCCATCAATTCCATTCCACTCATTTCCTTTCCATTCCACTCCTTTCCGGTCCACTCCAATACACTGCACTCGGCTCCACTTCACTCCATTCCACTCTACTCAACTCCACTCCATTCCATTCCATTCTACTCAATTTCACTTCATTCCACTCCAGTTCAATCCATTCTATTACATTACATTCCACTCCACTCCATTCCAGTCCACTCCACTTCATTCCACTCCATTCCATTCCACTCCACTCACTCCACTCCATTTCATTCAATTCCATTTCATTCCACTCCACTCTACTCACCTTCATTCCACTCCTCTCCACTCCACTCCGTTGCACTCCATTTCTCTCTTCTCCATTCCTCTCCACTCCACTCCACTCCACTCTGTACCATTTCTCTCCACTCCATTTCATTCCACTCCACTCCACTCACTTGCATTCCACTCCACTTCACTGCAATCCATTCCATTCTGCTCCACTACACTTCACACCACTCCACTCCTTTCTACTCAAATCCCATCCATTCCACTCCATTCCATTCCACTCCACTACAGTCCATACCAATCCACTGCACTCCAATCCATTAAACACTTTTCCATTCCATTTCATTCCATTCCACTATATTCCATTCAATTCTGTTGCATTCCAATCCATTTCATTCCATTCCGTTCCATTCCGTTCCATTCACTTCGTCTCCACTCCATCCCACTCCATTTCACTCCACTCCATTCCACCCCACTCCACACAACTTCACTCTACTCCGCTCAATTCCATACCAGTCCGTTCCTCTCTACTCCACTCCACTCCATTCCTTTCCATTCCATTCCATTCCACTCCATTACACTCCACCCCACTCCACTACAGTCCTCTCCATTCCACTCCATTCCATTCCATTCCACAGCAGTCCATCCATTCCACTCCACTCCACTCCATTCCATTCCACACTACTCCATTACACACCACTCTACTCCATTCCACACCACTCCAGTCCATTCCACTCCGCTCCATTACATGCCATTGCACGCCATTCCAGTCCACTCCACTCCAGTCCACTCCACTCCACTCCACTTCACTCCACTCCACTTCATTCGATTCCTTTCCATTCCATTCCTCTACACTCCACTCCACTGAACTCCACTCCAATCCATTCCTCTCCATTCCATACCATTCCGTTCAACACCATGCCTCTCCACTCCACTCATCTCCACTCCACAGCACTCGTCTTCATTCCATTCCTTTCTAAAACTTTCCACTCCTATCTACTCCACTCCATTACACTCCATTCCACTCCATCCCGTTCCATTCCACTCTATTCCACTCCACTGCACTACACCCCACTCCACTCAACTCCACTCCATTCCATAAGAATCCATACCACTCCATTCCACTCCACTCTACTCCATTCCATTCCACTCCATTGCACTCCACTCCACTCAAATCCACTCCACTACACTCCATCCCATTCCTCTTCACCCCACTCCACTCCTGTCCATTCCAGTTGTCTCTACTCCACTCCTCTCCATTCATCTCCCCTCCACTCCACTCCACTCGACTCCACTCCTCTTCACTACACTCCATTCCACTCCATTCCACTCAACTCCATTCCATTCTATTCCCCTCCACTCCATTCCACTCCACTCCACTCCATGCATTCCACTCCATTACATTCCTTTCCCGTCCACTCCATTCCATTTCATTCCACTCCACTCGATTCCATTCCATTCCCTTTGATGCCTATCCATTTCATTCCACTCCACTTGATTGCTTTCCACTCCCTTCCATTCCACACCTTTCCATTCCACTCCAATCCATTCCATTCCATCCCACTGCATTCCACTCTATTTCACTCCCCTCCACTAGACCCTAATCCACTCAACTCTACTCCATTGCATAAGACTCCATACCACTCTATTCCGCACCATTCCATTGCATTCCACTCCACTCCATTCCTCCCCATTCGACTCCGTTCCACTCCCCTCCAATCCATCCCATTCCACTCCATTCTACTACACTCCACCCCAATCCACTGCACTCCACTCCACTCCCCTCAACTCCAGTCCATTCCAATTCACTCCACTCCATTCCATTCTATTCCATTTCATTCCATTCCATTCCAATCCATTCCGTTCCATTCCATTCCATTCCTTTCCATTCCACTCCACCGAATTCCATTCCTGTCCACTCCACTCCCCTCAACTACACTCCATTCCATTCCATTCCACTGCACTCCCGTCCACTTCATTCCATTCTTTCCGTTCTCCTCCACTCCACTCCAATGCACACCACTCCATACGACTCCACTCCATTCCAATCCAATCCATTCCATTCAATTCCAATCCATTCCATTCCACTCCACCCAATTCCATTCCAGTCCACTCCACCCCGCTCAACTACACTTCATTCCATTCCATTCCACTACACTCCCCTCCACTCCATTCTATTCATTCCATTTCCCTCCACTCCTCTCCACTCCATTCCATTCCATTCCATTCCATTCCATTCCATTCCACTCCATTCCAATCCCCTCCAATCCATTCCACTCCATTCTTTTCCACTCCACTGCACTCCACAATAGTCAACTCCACTCCACTCAATTCCATTCCATTCCATTCCACTGCACTCCAGTCAATTCCTCTCCACTGCACTCCTCCAATCCATTCCATTCCCTTCCATTGCATTCCACTCCACTCCACTCCACTCCAATGCACAGCACTCCATTCAACTCCGCTTCACTCCAATGCAGTGCATTCCATTCCACTCCGTTCTATTCCACTCCACCCCATTCCATTCCATTCCACTCCACTCCACTCCACTCCATTCTTTTCCTTTCCACTCCACTCCCCACCACTCCATTCCATTCCATTCCACTACACTCCCCTCCACTAAATTCCATTCCATTCCATTCCCCTCCACTCCACTCCACTCCATTGCATTCCATTCCATTCCACTGCAATCCACTCCACTCCCCTCCACTCCTCTCCATTATTTTCAACTCCATTCCATTTCATTCCCCCCAATGCTCTTCCATTTCTCTCTGCTCCATTCCATTTCATTCCATACCATTCTATTCCATTCCATTCCATTCCATTCCATTCCATTATTCTCCATTCCATTCCACTCCATTCCATTCCACTCCACTCCATTTAGTTCCATTCCACTCCACCCCCCTCCTATCCATTATACTATACTCCACTCCACTGTAAACCATTTCACTCCATTCCGTTCGACTGCACTTCATTCCATTCCACTGCACTTCTTTCCACTTCGTTCCACTCCAATCCAGTCCATTTCATTCCATTCCATTCCACTACATTCCACTCCTCTGCATTCCACTCCTCTCCGTTCGTCTCCACTCCATTCCACTGAACTCCACTTCCTTCCACTCCAGTACACTCCAATCTACTTCAGTGCACTCTACTCCATTCCAGTCCCCTCCACTCCACTCCATTCCTATCCATTGCACTGCACTGTAGTCCACTCACCTCTACTCCAATCCATTCTGTTCTGTTTTCTTCCGATCCATTCCATTCTGCTCTGTTCCACTTAACTCCACTCCACTGCACTGCATTCCATTACATCTGATTACATTCCACTCCATTAAACTCATCTCCACTCTACTACTCTCCACTCCACTCCATTCCACTCCATTGCATTCATCTCTATTCCATTCCACTGCACTCCATTGCACCCCACATCCCTCTGCTTCATTCCAATCCATTCCAGTCCACACCATTCCATTCCTTTCCTTTCCATTCCATTCCACTCCACACCTCTCTGCTAAACTCCACTGCATTCCATTCTATTCCATTCTATTCCATTACAATCCACTCCGCTCCACTAATTCCCACTCCAATCCACTCCACTCCATTCCATTCCGTTTCATTCAATTCCAGTCCATTTCATTCCAATCTACTCCGTTCCATTCCATTCTACTCCAATCGACTCCACTCCACTCCATTCCACTACATTCCAATACATTGCATGCCATTCCAGTAAACTCCACTCCAATCTAACCCACTCCACTCCAGTCCACTCCACGACATTCCATTCCACCCCACTGCACTCCACTCCATTCCAATTCACTCCATTGCTATCCTTTCAATTCCACCCCATTCCATTCCACTCCCCTCCAGAATATTCCACTCCGCTCCATTCCATTCCAGTGCACTCCACTCCATTCCATTCTACTCCACTCCACACCACTCCATTCCATTCCACTCCCTTCCTTTCCACTCATCTGCACTCCACTCCACAGTAGTCAAATCCACTCCACTCCTCCATTCCATTGCAATTCTTTCCATTCCATTCCACTCCACTCTACCCCAATGAAATGGAATAGAGGGGAATCGAATGGAATGGAGTGGAATGGAATTCTACTGAATAGAATGGAAAATCAGCTTTCCATAGCTTTGCAGTCTATTCCATTTCCTTCCATTCCATTCCACTGCATTCCATTCCATGCCATTCCATTCCATTCTATTCCATTCCATAGCATTACACTCCACAACACTTCAATCCACTCCATTCCACTCCACTCCAGTCCACTCCACAATGCTCCCCTCCACTCCACTCCATTCCACTCAACACCATTCCATTCCATTCTATTCCACTCCACTCCATGCCACGACAGTCCACTCCAGTCGATTCCACTCCACTCCTATCACTTTCATTGCATTCCACTCGACTCGACTCCACTCCACTCCAATCCATTCCACTCCACTCCACTCCATTCCTTTCCATTCTATTCCACTCCAATCCACTCCATTCCACTCCACTCCACTACATTCCTTTCCATTCTATTCCACTCCAATCCACTCCATTCCACTCCTTTCCAATTCATTCCATTCAATTCCATTCCATTCAACTCCACTCCAATCCAGTACATTCCACTCCACTCCAATTTACTCCGTTCCATTCCATTCCACTACATTCCACTCCATTTCACTCCACTCCATTCCACTCCACTGCAATCCATTCCATTCTATTCCATTCCATTCCATTCCAATCCAATCTATTCCATTGCACTCCACTGTATTCCACTCCACTCCTCTCCACTCCACTCAACTCCATTCCATTCCACTCAACTCCATTCCACTCCACTCCATTCCATTCCACTACAGTCCATTTCATTCCACTCCAATCCATTCCATTCCATTCCACTCCATTCCCCTCCATTCCATTCCTTTCCTTCCATTCCACTCCACTCCACTCAATTCCATTCCATTGCATTACATTCTATTCCAGTCCATTCCACTCTATTCCACTCCATTCCATTCCACTCCACTGCATTCCGTTTCATTTCATTCCATTCCATTGCAATCCCTTATATTCCACTCCATTCTTTCAAAAGGATCTCCTTCTGTCACACAGGCTGTAGCACAGTAGCACAATCTCAGCACACTTTTCTTTTCACCACTCCATTCCATTCCACTCCACTCCTCTCCACTCCTTTCCACTGCACTCCACTAGACTCCACTCCATTCCATTCCAATCTACTCCACTCCACTCCACTCAATTTCATTCCATCACATTGCATTCCACTCCTTTCAACTCCACTGCACACCATTCCTTTCAATGGCACTGCAATCCATTCCAGTATTTTCTTTTGACAGGATTACTCTATCACCCAAGCTGGAGTGCAGTGGCACAATCTCAAATCACATTTCATTTCACCATTCTATTCCATTCAATTCCTCTACATTCCATTTCATTCCATTCCACTCCATGACTCTTCACTCCATTCCATTCTACTCCATTCCATTCTTTTATTTCGACTGTATCATACTCTGTCACCCAGACTGGAGTGCAGTAGTACAATCTTAACTCAACTTTCATTTCACCATTCCATTCCATTCCATTTCATTCCGTTCCATTCCAGTCCACTACATTACATTACATTCCAGTCTACTTTACTCCACTCTACTCCATTCCACTCCGCACCACTCCAATCCACTCCATTCCATTCCACTACACTCCATTCCATTCCATTCCATTCCACTCCACTGCAGTCCACTCCATTGCACTCCACTCCACTCCCTTCTATTTCACTCCATTCCACTCCATTCCATTCCAATTCACTCCATTCCATTCCGTTCCACTCCATTCCACTCCACTCAATTCCATTCCATTCCACTCAATTCCACTCAATTAATTCCACTCCGCTCAATTCCATTCCATTCCACTCCACCCCATTCCATTTCATTCTGTTCCATTCCATTCCAATCCTTTTGTCTCCAACCCATTCCATTCCACTCTATTCCAATCGAATCCACTCCTTTCCATTCCACTCCATTTGACTCCACTCCACTCTATTCCACTCCACTCCACTCAACTCCATTCCATTCCCCTCAATTCCATTCCACTCCACTCAATTCCATTCCAGTAGACTCCATTTCATTCCACTTCTATCCATTCCATTCCATTCCACTCAATTCCATTCCATTCCACTCCACTGCACTCCACTCCACTCCATTCCATTTCATTCCATTCTATTCCACTCCCTTCCACTCTACTCCACTACACTCCATTCCACTCCGCTTCATTCCATTTCATTCCATTCCATTGCAATCGCTTACATTCCACTCCTTTCTTTCAAAATGTTCTCCCTCTATCACACAGGCTGTAGCACATTGGTACAATCTCAGCAGACATTTCTCTTCACCATTCCATTCTTTCCATTCCACTCCACTCCTCTCCACTCCTTTCCACTACACTCGAGTAGACTCCACTCCATTCCATTCCAATCTGCTCCACTCCACTCCACTCAATTTCAATCCACCCCATTCCATTCCACTCCTTTCAACTCCACTCTACACCATTCCATTCCATGCCAGGGCATTCCATTCAAATATTTTCTTTCGACAGGATTACGCTGTCACCCAAGCTGGAGTGCAGTGGCACAATCTCAAGTCACATTTCATTTCACCATTCTATTCCATTCAATTCCCCTACATTCCATTCCATTCCACTCCACTCCATGATTCTTGACTCCATTCCATTCTATTCCATTCCATTCCATTCTTTTATTTCGAATGTATCACATTCTGTCACCCAGACAGGTGTTCAGCAGCACAATCTTAACTCAACTTTCATTTCACCATTCCATTCCATTCCATTCCATTTTATTCCACTCTATTCCATTCCATTCCAGTCCACTTCACTCCACTCTACTCCATTACACTACACACCACTCCAATCCACTCCATTCCATTGCACTACATTCCATTCCATTACATCACATTCCATTCCAATCCACTCCACTCCAGTCCACTCCACTATATTCCACCCCATTCCACTCCACTCCACTCCCTTCTATTTCACTCCATTCAACTCCATACCATTGCAATTCACTCCATTCCATTCCATTCCACTCCATTCAATTCTATTCCATTCCACTCAATTCCAGACCATTAATTCCACTCCACTCTATTCCATTCCATTCCACTCTACTCCATTCCATTCCACTCCTTTTGACTCCAACCCATTCCATTCCCCTGTATTCCAATCGAATTCACTCCTTTCTATTCCACCCCATTCCACTCCATTTGACTCCGTTCCAATGCATTCCACTCCACTCCACTCCATTCCACTTCACTGCATTCCATTCCATTGCATTCCACTCCATTCCATTCGAGTCCACTACACTCCATTCCACTGCAATCCATTCCAATCCACTCCATTCCACTCCATTCCTTTCCATTCTACTCCACTCCAATCCACTCCATTCCACTACATTCCATTCCATTCCAGTCAACTCCACTCCTATCCAGTCCATTCCACTCCACTCTTCTCCATTCCATTCCATTCCATTCCCCTCCTTTCCACTACATTTGACTCCACCCCATTCCACTCCACTGCTATCCATTCCATTCCATTCCTTTCCAATCCAATCTATTCCATTCCACTCCACTCAACTCCTTTCCATTCCACTCAATTCCATTGCAATCCACTCCATTCCATTCCACTCCATTTGTTTCCACTCCATTCCATTACATTACATTCCACTCCATTCCACTGCATTCCATTCCACTCCACTGCACTCCACTCCACAACACTCCATTCCATGGCATTCCATTCCATTCCACTCCACTCCATTCCACTCCGATCCATTTCATTCAACTCCACTCCATTCCACTCCACTCCACTCCATTCCATTCGACTCCACTCCATTTCATTGCACTCCACTCCATTCCTTTCCATTCCATTCCACTGTAGTCCTCTCTACTCCTTTCTCTTCCCTTCCATGCAACTCCAATAAACTCCATTCCAGTCCACCCCACTCCACTCCATTCCACTCCTCTCCACTCCACTCCACTATGCTTTAATCCACTAAACTACACTCAACTCCATTCCATTCCACTCCACTCCACTTCACTCAACTCCACTACTCTACATTCCATTCCATTTCATTCCACTTCGTTCCACTCTAATCCACTCCACTCCATTCCATTCCATTCCACTCCATTCCTGTCCACACCACTCCACTCCACTCCAGTCGATTACAATCCATTTCATTCCATTCCTTTCTTTCCACAGGATGTCTCTGTCTCACAAAGGCTGGAGTGCAGTGGCATCATCTCGGCTCACATTTCTTTTCACCATTCCATTCCATTGCATTCCCATCCATCCCATTCCATTCAACTCATTACACTCCACTCCACTCCATTCCATTCCAATCCACTCCATCCCATTCCTTTCGACTCAATTCCACTCCACTCCACATCACTCTACTCCACACCACTGCATGCCACTCCATTCCATTCCATTCCTTTCAATTACACTCCACTCCACAACACTCCATACCATTCCAATCCATTCATTTCCACTCCATTCCATTCCACTCCATTCCACTGCACTCCATTCCACTCCACTCCACACCGCTCCACTCCTCTCCATTGCACTCCACTGGGCTCTACTCAACTCCAGTCCATTCCACTCCACTCCGCTCCACTACAGTCCACTGCATTTTACTACACTACACTACACTCCAATCCATTCCATTACAGTCCACTCCATTCCTTTCCACTCCTCTCCATTCCAATCCACTCCATGCCATTCCACTCCACTCTACTCCATTCCGTTCCACTCCACTCCATTCCACTCCACTTCACTCCATGCCTATCTACTCCTTTCCACCCCAATCCATTCCATTCCACTTCACTTCACTGCATTCCACTACATTCCACTTCAGGAAACTCCATTCCACTCCACTCCACTCCAATTCACTCCACTAAACTCCATTCCAGTCCACTACACTCCATTCCAGTCCACACCACTCCACTCCACTCCGTTCTATTCCACTCCTCTCCATTCCTTTCTATGCAACTCCATTCTAAACCACTCCACTCCAGTCCAATCCATTCCAGTCCACTCCACTCCACTCCATTCGATTCCATTCCACTCCTCTCCACTCCTTTCCATTCCATTCTACTCCACTCCATTCCATTCCATTACACACCATTCCACACAACTCTATTCCACTCCACTCGACTCCACTTCACTCCACTCCACTCCATTCCACTCCAATTCATTCCATTCCACTCTACTGCATTCCACACCACTCCACTCCATTCCACTCCACTGCACTGTATTTCATTGCACTCCACTCCATTCCAATCCCCTCCACTCCATTCCGTTCCAGTCGACTTCATTTCACTGCACTCCACTGTATTCCACTCCACTCCACTCCAATCACATCTATTCCAATCCTTTCCACTCCACTGCACTCCATTCCATACCATTCCATTCCTTTGCACTCCACTCCACTCCACTGCACTACAATACTCTCCCTTCAAGTCCACTCCACTCCATTTCTGTCCACTCCACTCCACTCCATTCCATTCCACTCCACTCCATTCCATTCCTCTCCACTCTATTCCATTCCATTTCTGTCCATTCCATTCCATTCCATTCTATTCCATACCATTCCATTCCACTCCATTCCATTCCACTCCACTCCATTCCATTCCACTCCAGTCCACTTCATTCCACTCCACTCCGCTCTAATCCATTTCATTCCAATACACTCCAATCCACTCCGCTCCCCTCCACTTGATTCCATTCCACTCCACTCCACCCCACTAAGCTCCATTCCACTCCACTCCACTTCAATCCAATCCATTCCAATCCATTCCATTCCATTCCACTCTTCTCCATTCCATTCAACTCCATGCCATTCTGCTCCACTCCACTCCATTCCATTCCACTCCACTCCATTTCTCTGCACTGCACTCCACTCCACACCTATCCATTTCATTCCACTCCACTCCACTGCATTTCATTCCACTCCTCTCCCCTCCACTCCATTTCACTCCAGTACACTCCATTCCACTCCGCTCCACTCTGCTTCACTCCACTCAGCTCCATTCCATTCCACTCCACTCTACTCCATTCCACTCCACTCTACTCCATTCCACTTCACTCTACTCCATTCCACTCCACTGCACTCCATTTCCTTCCACTCCCCTCCATTCCCGTCCACTCCACTCCATTCCATTCCATTCCAGTCCACTGCACTCCACTCTATTACACTCCTCAGTACTCCAATTCAATCTACTCCACTCAATTCCACTCCACTTTATTCCTGTCCAGTCCACTCCATTCCATTCCATTCCATTCCATTGCACTCCACTCCACTCCTCTACACTACACTACTCTCCATTATAGTCCACTCCACTCCATTTCAGTCGACTCCACTCCACTCCATTCTATTCCACTCCATTCCATTCCACTCCACTCTATGCCATTCCACTCCTCTCCATTCCATACCCTTCCATTCCATTACATTCAACTCCATTCCACTCCACTCCATTCTATTCCATTACTGTCCACTCCACTCTGCTCCATTCCATTTCATTCCACTCCAGTCCACTCCACTCCACTCCGCTTGATTCCATTCCAGTCCACTCCACACCCTTCCATTCCATTCTACTCCACTCCATTCCACTCCATTCTATTCCATTCCACTCCATTCCACTACAGTGCACTCCTCTCCCTTCCAGGCCATTCCATTCCACTCCATTCCATTCCATGCCATTGCTTTCTTTCCACAGGATCTCTCTCTGTCAAAAAGCCTGGAGTGCAATTGCACAGTATCAGCTCCCATTTCTTTTCACCATTCCTTTGCATACCATTCCATAGAATTCCACTCCACACTTTTTCACTCCACTGCACTCCACTCCACACCACTCCTCTCCATTGCACTCCACTCCATTGCACTCCACTCCACTCCACTTCAATCATTTCTACTCCACTTCACGCCATTTCATTCCATTCCATTTCACACCAATGGATTCTTTTCTTTCTTTTGACAACATATCACAGTTTCACCCAGGGTGGAGTGCAGTGGTACAATCTCAGCTCACATGACAGGTCAACTTTTCATTACATTGCATTGCTTTTCACACCATTGCATTCCTTTGCATTGGAATGCATTGCATTGCATTCCATGGCACTCCATTCTATTCCATTCAATTCAATTCCACTCCATTCCATTAAATTCAACTCCACTCCTATCCACTAAACTCCACTCCACTCAATTCCATTCCATTCCTTTACATTCCATTGCACTCCACTCCACTCCACTCCATTGCTCTCAATTCCAATTCACTGCATTCCACTCCACTCCTTTCTATTCCATTGCACTCGAATCCACTCCACTCCACTCCACTCCATTCCATTCCATTGCACTCCATTCCATCCATTCCACTCTGCTCCGCTGCAACCCATTTCTCTCCAGTCCACTACACTGCATTGCATTCCACTCCAGTCCACTCCACTCCATTCCACTTCACTCCACTCCATTCCACTCTATTCCAATCCAATGCACTCCATTCCATTAAATTCCATGCCAGTCCACTCCACTCCACTCCATTCCATTCCATTCCATTACAATCAAATTCATCCCACTCCATTCCACTCCATTGCTCTCCACTGCACTCCACTCCACTCCAATCCTTTCCATTCCATTCCCCTCCATTCAACTCCATTCCATTTGATTCAACTCGAATCCACTCCACTCCACTCCACTACATTCCACTCCATTGCACTACACTCCATTCCATTCCACTCCTCTCCACTCCACTGCAACCCATTCCACTCCAGTACACTCCACTGCATTCCATTCCACTCCACTCCACTCCACACCATTCCACTTAAATCCATTCCACTCCATTCCATTTCAATACATTCCACTCCACTCCACAACACTTGTTTCCACAACTCTCCATGCAATTCCTTTCCACTCCACTCCACTCCTCTTCATTCCATTCCATTCCTTTCCACTCCACTCCACACCACTCCATTCCATTCCAATCCATTCTTTTCCACTCCACTCCACTCCAATCTAGTCCTTTCCACTCCACTGCATTCCATTGCAGTATAATCCATTCCACTGCACTCCACTCCATTCAATTCCATTCCATACCTTCCCCTCCACTCCATTCCATTCCATTCCATTTCAATCAACTCCATTCCATTCCTTTGCACTCCACTCCATTCCTTTCCATTCCATTCCATTACACTCCACTATACTCCTTTCCATTCCTCTCAACTCCATTCCATTCCATTCCCTTCCACTTGACTCGCCTCCATGCCATTTCATTGCACTCCACTGCACTCCATTTAATTCCATTCTATTCCAAACCACTCCATTCCATTCTTTTCCATTCCATTCCATTCCACTCCACTCCATTTAATTCCATTCCTTTGCTTTCTTTTCCATTCCATTCCATTCGTCTCAATTCCATTCCATTCCATTCCACTCCAGTCCACTCCACTCCATTCCATTCCACTCCATTCTATTATATTCCTTTCTTTCCACAGGATCTCTCTCTGTCACAAGTGCTGGATAGCAGTGGCACAATATCAGCTCACATTTCCTTTCACCATTGCGTTGCATTCCATTCCTTCCCTTTGCATTACACTCTTTTTCACTCCACTCTGATCCACTTCACTCCATTTTATTCTACTCCATCCCATTGCATTCGACTCCATTGCACCCCACTCCACTCCACTCAATTCTAATCCACTGTACTCCATTCCTTTCCATTCCATTTCGTTCCATTCCATTCCATTCCATTCCATTGCTTTTCAAACCGTTGCATTCCATTCCTTTCTTTCGAAAGAAGATCACTGAGTCACCCGGGCTGGAGTTCAGCGACACAGTCTCAGCTCACGTTACATGTCAATATTCCATTACATTGCATTCTATGCCATTGCATTGCATTGCCTTCCATTCCATTCTATGCCATTACATTGCACTGCATTGCATTGCATTCTATTGCTTTGCATTGCTTTGCATTATATTCCATTCCATTCCATTCCATTCCTTTCCATTCCATTCCACTCCATTCAATTCCATTCTACTCCTCTCCACTACACTATTTTCCACTCTACTTTATTCCATTCCATTTCATTGTAATACACTCCACCCAAATCCGTTTCCCTTCACCCCACTCCAATCCACTTCACTCCACTACATTACATTCCACTCCATTCCACGCCATTCCACGCCATTCCACACCATTCTGTTCCATTCATCTGCACTCCACTGCATTCCACTCCACTCCATTCCACTCCATTCCACTCCTTTCCACACCATTCCACTCCATTCCATTCCATTCCATTCCTTTCTTACCACAGGATCTCTCTCTGTCACAAATGCTGGAGTGTAGTTTCACAATCTCAGCGCTCATTACTTTTCACCATTCGATTGAATTCCATTCCATCTCATTCCATTCCACGCTTTTTCACTCCACTCCACTCCCCTCCATTCCATTCCACTCCATCCCATTTCATTCGATTCCATTCCACTCCATTCCTTTCCACCCCACTCCACCCCACTCCCCTCCATTCCATTCCATCCATTCAATTCCATTTTACTCCATTGCACTCCATTCCTTTCTTTTGACAGGATATCATTGTTTCACCCAGGCTGAAGTGCAGTGACACCATCTCAGCACACATTATATGTCATCTTTACATTGCATTGCATTTTATTCCATTTCATTGCATTGCTTTGCATTGCATTGCGTTGCATTACAATGCATTATATTGCATTGCATTGTATTGGAATGCATTCCATTCCATTCCAGTCCATTCCATTGCATTCCACTCGATTCCATTCCATTCCACTCCACTCCACAGCACTCAACTCCAATCCATTCCATTCCATGCCATTACGCTACACTCCACTCAACTCCACTCCATACCACTCCACTAAACTCCAGTCCAGTCTAATTCAAGCCACTCCCCTCTACTCCACTCCATTCCATTCCATTCTACTCCATTACACTCCATTCCACTTCACTCAACTCCACTACAATCCACTCCATTCAACTTCACTCCATTCCATTCCTCTACATTTCATTCCACTCCACTTCATTCCATTCCACTCCAAACCATTCCATTATAGTACACTGCACTCCACTCCACTCCACTCCATTCCATTCTATTCCATTTCATTCTACTGCACTCCGCACCACTCCATTGCATTACATCCCATTCCTTTCCACTCCCTTCCACTCCAAATCACTCTAGTCCCCTTCACTCCACTCCATTCCATTCTATTCCATTCCACTGCACTCCACTGCACTCCATTCAATTCCACTGCACTCCACTCCTCCATTGCATTCCATTCCATCCCATTCTATTCCATTCCATTGCATTCCATTTGACTCCACTCCACTCCATTCCACTCCACTCCATTCCATTCCATTCTACTCCACTAAATTCCATTCCACTCCACTCCATTCCATTCCATTCTACTTCACTAAATTCCATTCCACTCCACTCCATTCCATACCACTCCACTCTATTCCATTCCACTCCACTACATTCCACTCCACACTATTCCATTCCATTCCACTCCATTCCATCCCATTCCATTCCACTCACCTCCATTCCGTTCCAATCCACTCCATTTCATTCCATTCTACTCCACTCCATTCCAATCCTCTCCACTGCACTCCATTCCATTCCACTCCACTCCACTCCATTCCTCTACATTCCACTCCAATCCACTCCACCCCATTCCATTCCACTCCATTCCACTTCATTCCACTCCACTTCATTCCACTCCATTCCATTCCATTCCTCTCCCCTCCACTTCATTCCACTCCACTCCACTCCTTTCCATTCCATAGCATTAAACTACACTCCCTCCAGTCCATATCACTACACACCACTCCACTCCAATCCACTCCACTCCACAGCAGTCCATTCCATTCCACTCCATTCCACTCAATTCCACTTCACTCCTCTCCCCTCTACTCCATTCCACTTGACTCCTTTCCATTCCATTCCACTCCATTCTATTCTATTAGTCCCCACTTCATTAAATTCCACTCCACACCTTTAAATTCCAGTCCACTCCAATCCACTCCACTCCAATCCAATCCCTCACATTTTATTCCTTTACATTCCGTTCCCTTCCATTCCATTCCTCTTCACTCCTCAGCACTCCATTCCATTAAAGCACATTCCTTTCCAATTCAATCCACTCTAGTCTACTCCACTTCACTGCATTCCTTTACATTATATTCCTCTGCACTCCACAGCATGCCACTCAATTCCATTCCACTCAACTCCTCCATTCCATTCCAGTCCAGTCCATTCTATCTAATTCCACTCCACTCCACTCCACTCCACTCCAATCCACTCCACTCCATTCCACTCCACTCCATTCCAATACATTCCATTCCTTTCCACTCCAATCCACTCCAATCCTTTCCATTCCACTCAATTGCACTCCATTCCACTCAATTCCACTCCACTCCAGTCCATTCCATTCCACTCCACTCCATTTCACTACATTCTTCTCCACTCTTCTCCATTCCACTCCACCTCACTCCATTCCACTCCTCTCCACTCCATTCCACTCAACTGCACTCCCTTCCATTCCACTCCGCTCCAATCCATTCAACTCCAATCCACTTCATTCCACTGTAGTCCACTCCACTCCATTCCATTCATCCCCAATCCACTCCATTCCACTCCAATTAACTCTACTCCACTCCACTCAATTCCACTCCACTCCACTCCATTCTAATCCATTCTACTCCATTCCTCTCCATTCCACACCATTCCACTCCATTCCACTCCATTCTACTCCTTTTCACTCCACTCCACTCCACTCCACGTCACTCCATTCTTTTCCTCTCCACTCCACTCCATTGCAGGCCATTCCATTCCATTCTACTTCACTGCATTCCACTCCAATGCACTCCATTCCTCTTGAGTCCTCTCAACTCCATTCCATTCCACTCCACTGCATTCCAACCCACTCCACTCCACTCTGCTCCACTTCACGCAAGTACACGCAACTCCATTCCATTCCACTCCACTCCACTCTACTCCACTCCATTCCATTCCATTTCATTCCACTCCATTCCACTCCACTGCACTCCATTCCTTTCCGTTTCACTCCATTCCAATCCACAATACTCCACTCCACTCCATACTATTCCAATCCATTCTATTCCATTCCTTTCTTTCCACAGGATGTCTCTCTGTCACAAAGGTTGGATTGTATGGGCACCATCTCAGCTCACATTTCTTTTCACCTTTCCATTGCCTTCTATTCCATCCCATTCAATCCACTCTTTTACACTCCACTCCAATCCACTCCATTACAATCCACTACATCCCATTCCATTTGACTCCATTCCACTCCACTCCACATCACTCTTCTCCACTACACTACACTCCATTCCATTCCATTCCATTCCATTCCATTCCATATCATTTCACTCCATTGCATTCCATTACTTTCTTTCTAGAGGATATCACTGTGTCACCCAGGCTGGAGTGTTGTGGCACAATCTCGGCTCAAAATACATGTCTACATTCCATTGCATTGCATGGCATTCCATTCCATTCCATTCCACTACATCCATTCCACGCCACTCCAGTCCACTCCACTCCACTCCACTCCACACCACTCCACACCACTGAACTCCATTCTACTCCACACCATTCCATTCAACTCCATGCAATTCCATTCCATTGCACTCCACTCCATTCCACTCCACAACACCCCACTCCATTCCACTCCTGTCCTCTCCATTCCGTTCCTCTCCAGTCCACTCCACTCCATTCCACTACACTCCACTCCATTCCAGTCCATTCCATTCCATTCCAGTAAACTCCACGCCATTCCATTCCACTCCACTCCATTCTATTCCACTGCATTACACTCCACGCAATTCCATTTCATTCCGCTCCACTCCATTCCATTCCACTCCACTCCATTCCACTCCAGTCCACTCCTCTCCATTCCATTCCACTCAACTAAACTCCACTCCATTCCACTCCACTCCACTCCATTCCTTTCCATTCCATTCCAGTCCAATCCACTCCATTCCATTCCACTCCATTCCACTCCATTCTAGTCCATTCCACTTCACTCCATTCCATTCCATTCCACTCCACTCCATTCCACTCCATTCTTCTCCACTCCACTCCATTCCACTCCATGCTTCTCCACTCCACTCCATTCCACTCCACTTCACTCCATTCAACTTCTTTCCACTCCATTCCACTCCACTTCATTCCATTCCATTACACTAGACTCCAGTGTATTCAACTCCAATGCACTCCTTTCCACCCCATCCACTCCATTCCTCTCCATTCCACTCCTCTCCACTCCAATCCACTCCACTACTCAATTCTTTCCATTCCATTCCATTTAAATCCATTGCATCCCATTTCTTTCTTTGCCTGGATATCACCGTGTCACCCAGGCTGGAGTGCAGTGGTACAGTATCAGCTCACATTACTTGTCAACATTCCATTGCATTGCTTTCTATTCCATTCCATTCCATTCTATTCCATTCCTTTCTATGTGATTCCACTCCATTCCCTTTAACTCCCCTCCACTCCACTCCACACCAATCCTCTCCATTCCTCTTCATTCCACTCCACTCCACTCTATTCCATTTTACTGCATTCCACTCCACACCATTCCATTCCATTCCTATCCAATCCATTTCACTCCACTCCTCTCCATTCCACTCCAGTCCACTGCAATCAATTCCATTCAACTCCACTCCACTCCACTCCAATTCACTCTACTCCACTCCCCTCCATTCCACTCCACTACACTCCATTCCATTCCACTCCATTTCTCTCCATTCCAAACCATTCTTCTAAATTCCCCTTCACTCTACTCCATTGCACTCCTCTCCACTCCACTCCACTCCATTCCAATCCATTCCAATCCAGTCCACTCAACGCCATTCCGGTTCATTGCACTTCACTCCATTCCACTCCACTGAACTCCATGCCACTCAAGCCCTCTCGTCTCCATTCCATTCCACTCCACTCCACTCCACTCCACCACTACACCCCAATCCACTTTATTCCATTTGACTGCACTCCATTCCACTGCAACCCACTCAATTCCATTCCATTCCATTCAACTGCACTCAATTTCACTCCAATCCACTTCACTCCACTCCAATCCACTGCACTCAACTCCATTCCACTCCACTCCACTCCCTTCCACTACACTCCATTCAATTCCATTCCACTCCACTCCATTCCATTCAACTCCATTTCATTCCACTCCACTCCACTCCACTAAATTCCTTTGCATTCTATTCCACTCCACTCCAATATATTCCATTCTATTCCACTCCATTCCATTCCACTCCACTCCACTCCGTTCCATTCTACTCCATTCCATTTCACTTCATTCCATTCCAGTTCATTCCATTCCATTTCACTCCACTCGACTCTACTCCACTCTACTCAATTCCACACCAGTCGCTTCCATTCCATTCCACTCCTCTCCACTCCACTCTATTACACTCCACTCCACCCCGCTTCATTCCATTCTGCTCCATTCCATTCCATTCCTTTCTTTCCACGGGATCTCTCTCAGTCACAAAAGCTGGAGTGCTGTGCCACAATTGCAACGCACATTTCATTTAACCATTCCATTGCATTCCATTTCATCCCATTCCATTTCACTCTATTACACTCAACTTTTCTCCACTCCATTCCATTCCACTCAATCCCATTCTGTTCTACTCCTTTCCACTCCACTCCTCTCAACTCCACTCCGTTCCATTCCACTGCATAACATGCCATTCGACTACATTCCACTCCACTCCACTCCACTCAATTCCACTCCACTCCATTCCATTCCATTCCATTCCATTCCATTCCATTCCATTCCATTCCATTCCATTCCATTCCATTCCACTCTATTGCATTCAATTCCTTTCTTTCAACAGTATATCACTGTGTCACACAGGCTGAAGTGCAGTGGCACAATCTCAGCTCACGTTACATGTCAGCATTCCATTGCATTGCATTCCATTTCATTCCTTTCCATTCCATTCCACTCCAGTCCACTCCACTCCATTCCACTGCACTCCACTCCATTCCATTCCATTCCACTGCACTCCACTCCATTCCACTCCATTCCATTCAAATTCTTTACATTCCATTCCACTCCACTCCTGTCCACTCCACTCTATTCCATTCCATTCCACTCCACTCCACTACATTCAATTGAATTCCATTCCCCTCCACTCCACTCAATTTCATTCTATTCTACTCCATTTGATTACACTCCACTCCACTCCATTCCGCTCGACTCCACTCCATTCCATTCCTTCCCACTCCATTCCAATCCACTCCACTCTATTCCTTCCCACTCTATTCCACTCCACTCCACTCCATTCCATTCCATTCGAATGCATTCCATTCCACTCCATTCCAGTCCACTCCACTCAACTCCATTTCATGCTGTTCTGCTCCACTCCGTTCTATTTCACTCCACTGCATTCTATTCTATTCCATTCCACTCCATTGCATTCCACTCCTCTCCATTCCATTCCACTCCACTCCATTCCATTGCATTCCATTCCAGTCCACTCCACTGCACTCGACTACATTCCATTCAATTCCATTATGCTCCACTCAACTTTATTCCATTCCATTCCAATTCATGCAATTCCACTCCACTACAATCCACTCCAATCCATTCCACTGCATTGTACTCCATTCCACTCCTTTCCTCTCCATTGCATTCCACTTTATTCCAATCCACTGCATTCCACTGCATTCCACTGCTTCCCTTCCATTCCACTGCTTCCTCTCCATTCCATTCCATTCCACTCCACTCCACTCCATTCCATTCCATTCCGCTTCATTCCATCCCATTATTTTCTCCACAGGATCTCATTCTCTCTCAAAGCCTGACATGTAGTTGTACAATCTCACCTTATATTCCTTTTGACCATTCCATTGCATTCCATTCCATCCCATTCCATTACACTCTATTTCACTCTACTCCACTCCATTCCATTCCACTCCATCCCATTCCATTCGACTCCATTCCATTCCACTCCACTACACTACACTCCAATCCACTCCATTCCGTTCCGTTCCTTTCCATTTCACTCCATTGATTCCGTTCCTTTCTTTTGACAGGATATCACTGTGTCACCCAGGCTGGAGTGCAGTGGCAGTTTCAGCTCACATTACATGTCAACTTTCCATTGCATTGCATTCTATTCAATTGCATTCCATTGCATTCCATGGCATTCCATTCCATTCCATTCCATTCCATTCCATTCCATTCCATTCCATTCCATTCCATAAGATTCCACACCTTTCCACTCAACTTCACCCCATACCACTACATTCCATTGCATCTGATTTGATTCCACTCCATTCTAATCATCTCCACTCCACTGCAATCCCCTCCAATCCATTCCAATCCATTGCATTCCTTACCACCCCATTCTACTGCACTGCACTCTGCCCCACTCCACTACACTTCATTCCATTCCATTCCATCCCATTACATTCTTCTCCATTTCACTCCACCACACTCCACTCCATTCCACTATATTCCTTTCTACTCCACTCCATTCCACTCCACTTCATTCCACTCCACTCCACTCCATTCCACTCCACTGCACTCCATTCCACCCTAATCCATATCACTCCACTCCACTCCACTCCATTCCATAACATTCCATTCAACTTCATTTCATTCGACTCTATTCCACTCCAATCCACTCAACTCCTTCAACTGCACTCCATTCCATTCCATTCCATTCCATTCCATTCTATTCCATTCCATTCCATTCCATTCCATTCCCTTTCACTCCATTGCATTCCACTTCTTTCTTTCAACAGGATATCACTCTGTCACCCAGGCTGGAGTGCAGTGCCACAATTTCAGATCACATTATATGTCAACTTTCCATTGCATTAAATTCTATTCCGTTGCATTCCGTTGCATTCCATGCCTTTCCATTCCATTCCATTCCATTCAATTTCATTCCATTCCACTCCCTTCCACTCCGTTTCACTCCAATCCACTATATTCGATTACATCCGATTCCATTCCACTCCATTCCAGTCCTCTCCACTCCACTCCACCCCATTCCACTACATCCCATTCCATTCCTCTCCATACCACTCCACTCCACTTCACTCCACTCCACTCATCTCCGGTCCCTGCCTTTCCTTTCCATTCTACTGCATTCCATTCCATTCTTTTTTTCGAGAGTATCTCACTCTGTCACCCAGCGTGGTGTGCAGTGACATAATCTCAGCTCACATTACATTTCACCATTCCATTCCATTCCATTCCGTTCCTTTCCACTCCTTCCCAATCCACTCTTCTCCAGTCCAATCTATTCCACTCCACTCCATTCCTGTCCAGTCCACTTCTGTCCATTCTATCCCATTCCATTCCCCTCTTTTCCACTCCACACCACTCCACTCAATTCTACTCAACTCCACTCCTTTCCATTCCACTCTATTCCATTCCATTGCTTTCTTTGTGAGGATCTCACACTGTCACCCAGGCTGGTGTTCAGTGGCACAATCTCAGCTCACATTTCAATTCACCACTCCATAACATTCCTTTCCATTCCATAACATTCCTTTCCATTCCATTCCATTCCACTGCACTCCAATCCACTCCATTCAATGCCACTCCATGGCACTCAAGGCCTTTCCATTCCATTATATTCCAATTCCTTCTCTTCTACTCCTTTCTTTTGACAGTATCTCCCTTTGTCCCACAGGGTGTACCATAGTTGCACTATCTCATCACACATTATTTTCATTATTCTAATGCTTTGCGATCCATTCCGTTCCCTTACGTTCCTTATTGTTCCACTCCATTCCACTCCACTCCATTCCACTCCACTCCATTCCACTCCACTCCATTCCACTCCACTCCATTCCACTCCACTCCATTCCACTCCACTCCACTCCTCTCCACTCCACTCCACTCCATTCCAGTCTACTCCATTCCACTAAACACCACTCCACTCGAACCCACTCCACTCCACTCCATTCCATTCCACTTATTTCCACTGCATTCCACTCCACTCCATTCCACTCCACTCCAGCGCATTGCACTACACTCCACTCCATTCCTCTCCACTCCATTTTACTCCACCGCATTCCACTTCACTCCACTCCACTCCATTCCATTCCATTCCACTCCATTCCATTCCATTCCTTTCTTTCCACATACTGTCACTCTGTCACAAAGGCTGTAGTGCATTGGCACAATCTTAGCTTCCATTTATTTACAGCATTCCATTGCATTCCATTCCGTTGCATTCCAATCCACTCTATTTCACTCCACCCTACTCCACTCCACGCTATCCCATTCCACTCCATCCCACTCCATTCGACTCCATTCCACTCCACTCCACTCTACTCCATTCCATTCCATCCCATTCCATTCCATTGCATTCCATTCCTTTGTCTTGACAGGATATCCCTGTGTCACCCAGGCTGGAGAGCACAGGCAGAATGTCAGCTCACATTACAGGTTAACTTTCCATTGCTTTGCGTTCTATTCCATTGCATTTCATTCCATTCCATTCCATTCTGTTCCATTCCATTCCATTCCATTCCATTCCATTCCATTCCATTCCATGCGGTCCACTCCACTCCACTCCACTACATTCCATTACATCTGATTTCATTCCACTCCCTTCCACTCCACTACACTCTACTCCACTCCATTCCACTCCATCCCATGCCATTCCGCTCTATTCCACTGCACTCCACTGCACCTGAATCCACTCATCTTCATTCCATTCCATTCCATCCCATTCCATTCCTCTCCATTCCACTTCATTCTACTTCACACCACTCCACTCCAGTCCACTCCATTTCATTGCATTCCATTGCATTCCATTCCTCTCCATTCCATTCAATTTTTTTTTCTTTTGAGAGTATCTCACACTATTACTGAGCATGGATCTCAGTGTCACAATCTAAGCTCACATTTTATTTCACAATTACATTCCATTCAATTCCATTCTATTCCATTACATTCCATTTCACTCCGTTCCACTTCACTCCACTCCAATGCACTACATTCCATTACATCCCTTTCTATTCCACTCCATTCCACTCCTCCTCACTCCACTGAACTCCACTCCACTTCATTCCACTTCAACCTATTCAATTCCGCTCCTTTGCACTGCACTCCACTCAACCCCAATCCACTCAACTTCATTTATTTCCGTTCCACCCCATTCCATTCCTCTCCATTCCACTCCACTCATATTCACTCCACTCCACTCCATTCCATTCCACTCCATTCCACTCCAGTCCATTCCAGTCCACTCCACTCCATTCCATTCCGTCCCATTCCATTCCACTCTTTTCCACTCCGTTCCACTCCACTCCACTCCATTGCAATCCACTACACTCCAATCGAATAAATTCCACTCCACTCCATTCCATTCCATTCCATTCCATTCCATTCCATTCCATTCCATTCTATTCTATTCCATTTCACTCCAATACATTCCATACCTTTCTTTTCACAAGATATCACTGTATCACCCAGCCTTGAGTGCAGTGGCACAATCTCAGCTCACATTACATGTCAACTTTCCATTGCATTGCATTCTATTCCATTGCATTCCATTCCATTCCAATCAATTCCATTCCATTCCAATACATTCAATTCCGTTCAATAAAATTCCATTCCATCCCATTCCACTCCACTCCACTCCACTCCGCTACATTTCATTACATCAGAATCCATTCCACTCCATTCCACTCCTCTCCACTCCACTGCACACCACTCCACTCCATTCCAATCCTTCCCATTCCATTCAGCTCCATTCCACTGCACTCCATACCACCCCACTCCCCTCCAATTCATTCCATTCCATTCCATCCCGTTCCATTCCTCTCCATTCCATTCTACTCCACTTCACTCCACTCCTCTGTACTGCTGTTCATTCCATTCCCTTCCACTCCATTCCATTCCACTGCTTTCCATTCCATTCCTTTCTTTCGAGAGTATCTCACTCTCTCACCCAGCCTGGAGTGCAGTGGCACAAACTCAACTCACACTTCATTACAATTCCATTGCAGTGCATTCCATTCCATTCCATTCCATTCCAATACATTCCATTCCATTCCATTCTACTTCACTCCACTCCACTCCATTCCACTCCACTCCACTCTAATCCATTCCATTCCATTCCAATCCCTTCCTTTTCTCTCCTTTCTTTCGACAGGATCTCCCTGTGTCACAGAGGCTGTAGCCTAGTGTCACAATCTCAGCACACATTTCCCTTCACCATTCCGTTCTGTTTTGTTCCATTCCATTCTGTAACATTCCGTTCCTCTCCACTCCACTCTATTCCACTCCACTCCATTCCACTTCACTCCACTCGGTTTTATTCCACTTTATTTGATTCCACTCTATTGCACTGCACTCCATTCCATCCCACTCCACTCCGTACCATTCCGCTCCATTGCACTTCTCTCCACTCCACCCCACTCCACTACACTACATTCCACTCCTCTCCACTCCACTCCACTACATTCAACTCCACTCTACTCCACTCCATTCCACTCCCCTCCACTCCACTCCATTCCATTCTATTACACTCCATTCCATTCCATTCCATTCCATTCTACTTCACTCCACTCCACTCCATTCCACTCCACTCCACTCTAATCCATTCCATTCCATTCCAATCCCTTCCTTTTCTCTCCTTTCTTTCGACAGGGTCTCCCTCTGTCACAGAGGCTGTAGCCTAGTGTCACAATCTCAGCACACATTTCCCTTCACCATTCCGTTCTGTTTTGTTCCGTTCCATTCTGTAACATTCCGTTCCGCTCCACTCCACTCTATTCCACTCCACTCCATTCCACTTCACTCCACTCGGTTTCATTCCACTTTATTTGATTCCACTCTATTGCACTGCACTCCATTCCACCCCACTCCACTCCATTCCATTCCGCTCCATTCCACTCCTCTCCACTCCACTCCATTCAACTCCACTCTACTCCACTCCATTCCACTCCCCTCCACTCCACTCCACTAGCTTTCATTCTATTACACTCCATTCCATTCTATTTCTTTCTTTCCCCAGGATCTCACTCTGTTACAAAAGTTGGGGTGCAGTGGCAGAATCTCAGCTCACATTTCTTTTCATCATTCCTTTGCTTTCCCTTCCCTTCCATTCCATTCCACTCAATTTCACTCCACTCCACTGCATTCCATTCCACTCGATCCCATTCTATACGATTCCATTCCACTCCACTCCACTTCACTCCACTCCACTCCAGCCCACTCCATTCCATTCCATTCCATTTCAGACCATTGCATTCCATTCCTTTCTTTCAACAGGATATCACTGGGTCACCCAGGCTGGAGTGCAGTGGCACAATATCAACTCACATTACATGTCAACATACAATTGCATTGTGATCTATTCCATTGTTTTCCATTGCATTCCATTCCTTTCCATTCCATTCTATGCAATTAAATTCCATTCCACTACGTTCCACTACATTCCATTACATCTGATTCCATTCCACTACATTCCACTCCTCTCCGCTCTACTGCACTCCATTCTACTCCATTCCACTCCATCCCGTTTCATTCCACTCCATGCCACTGCACTCCACTCTACCCTACTCCACTCCACTTCATTCCATTACATCCCATTCCATTCCTCTCCATTCCACTCCACTCCACTTCCCTCCAATCCACTACATTCCTCTCCATTCCATTCCACTGCATTTCATTCCATTCCTTTCTTTAGAGAGTATGTCACTCTGTCAGCCATCCTGGAGCGCAATGTCACAATCCCATTTCATTTCACCATTCCATTTCATTCCATTCCGGACCAGTCCACTGCACTCCGCTCCATTCCTATCTATTCCACTCAACTCCACTCCACTCTATTCCAGTTCACTCCACTCCTTTCAATTCCATGCAATTCCAATCCACTCCTTTCCTCTCCACTGCACTCCACTCCATTGCAGTCCATTCCATGCCATTTCATTTCATTCCTTTCTTTTGACAGGATCTCACTCTGTTACCCAGGCAGGTGTGCAATGGCACAATCTCAGCTCACATTTCATTTCACAATTAAATTCCATTCCATTCTATTCCACTGCACTCCACTACACTCAATTTCATTCCACTCCACTCCAATCCATTCTATTCCATTCCATTCCATTCCATTCCATTCCATTCCATTCCATTCCATTCCTTTCTTTCAACAGGATCTTCCTCTGTCACACAGGCTGTAGTGTAATGGACCAATCTCAGCACATATTTCTTTTCACTATTCCATTCCAGTTCTTTCCGTTCCATTCTGTTCCATTCCGTTCCATTCCGTTCCATTCCATTCCACTCCACTCTTCTCCACTCCACTGCACTCCTCTCAGTTCCCTCCACTCCATTCTAATCCACTCCACTCCTTTCCACTCCATTCCACTCCACTCCATTCCACTCCACCGCACTCCATTCCATTCCAGTCCACTCCACTCCACTCCACTTCACTCCACTCCACTCCATTCCATTCCATTCCATTCCACTCCATTCCATTCCATTCCTTTCTTTCCACAGGATCCCAATCTGTCACAATGTCTGGAGTGTAGTTGCACAATCTCAGCTCACATTTCTTTTGACCATTCCATTGCATTCCATTCCGTCCCATTCCATTGCACTCTATTTCACTCCGCTCCACTCTACTCCACTCCACTCCACTCAAATCCATTCCATTCCATCCTATTCCATTCGATTCCATTCCACTCCACTCCATTGAACTGCACTCCACTCCATTCCCTTCCATTCCATTCCAACCATTCCATTCCATTTCACTCCATTGCATTCCATTCCTTTCTTTTGACAAGATATCACTGTGTCACCCAGGCTGGAGTGCAGTGGCACAATCTCAGCTCACATTACTTGTCAACTTTCCATTGCATTGCATTCTGTTCAATTGCATTCCACTGCATTCCATTCCATTTCATTCTATTGCACTCCATTCCATTCAATTCCACTCCATTGAACTCAACTCCACTCCACTGCTTTCCATCACATCCGATTCCATTCCACTCCATTCCACAGCTCTCCACTCCACTGCACTCCACGACAATCCATACAACTCCATCCCATTCCGTTCCACTACACTCCACTCCACCACATTCCACTCAAGTTCATTCCATTCAATTCCATCCTATTCCGTTCTTCTGTATTCCACTCTGCTCCCTCCACTCCTCTCCATTCCACTCCACTCCTTCCCACTCCACCCCACTCCACTCCTCTCCATTCCATTCCACTCCACTCTACTCCATTCCACTCCACTCCTTTCCACTCTATGCCAATCCACTCCACTCCACCCCACACCACCCCACTCAGTTTCACTCCATTCCACTGCACTCCATTCCACTCTACTCCACTCCACTCCCCTCCATTCCACTCCACTCCACCCCACTCCACTCCACTCCATTCCATTCCTTTCTTTCCACAGGATCTCACTCTGTCACAAAGTCTGGAGTGCACTGGCACAATCTCAACACACATTTCTTTTCAGCGTTCTATTGCATTCTATTAAATCTTATTCCATTCCACTCTATTTTGCTCCACTCCACTCCATTCCATTCCACTGCACAACGTTCCAATTGACTCCACTCCACTCCAATTCATTCCATTCCATTCCATTTAACTCCTTTGCATTCCATTACTTTCTTTCGACAGGATATCACTGTGTCACCCAGGCTGTGGTGCAGTGGAGCAATCTCATCTCACATTACATGCCAACTTGCCATTTTATTGCATTCTATTCCATTGCATTCCCTTCTATTCCATTCCATTCAATTTCATTTTATTCGACTCCATTCCACTCCACTGTACTCCACTCCACTACATTCAATTACGTCCGATTCCATTCCACTCCATTCCACTCCTGTCCACACCACTGCAATCCAATCCACTCCATTCCATTCCATCCCATTGCATTACCCTCCCATACACTGTAATCCTCTCCCCCCCACTCCATTCCACTTCATTTCATTCCATTCCATCCCATTCCATTCCTCTCCATTCCACTCCACTCCACTCCACTCCCCTCCAGTCCACGCCATTCCATTCCATTCCACAGCATTCCATTCCATTCATCTTTGGAGATTATCTCACTCTGTCACCCAGCCTGGAATGCAGTGGCATAATCTCAGCTCACATTTTATTTCACCATTCTATACCATTTTATTCCATTGCATTCCACTCCACTCCACTCCACTCTTCTCCATGTCAATCGATTCCACTCCACTTCACTCCACTCCATTCCAGTCCACTCCACTCCTTTCCATTCCATCCCATTCCATTCCACTCCTTTCCACTCCATTCCACTCCACTCAACTCCACTCCATTCTACTCCATTCCATTCCATTCCTTTCTTTTACACCATCTCACTCTGTTACCCAGACTGGTGTGCAGTGGCTCAATCTCAACTCAAATTTCATTTCCACATTCCATTCCTTTCCATTCCATTCCATTCCATTCCATTCCAATGCACTCCACTACTCGCCACTCAATTCCACTCCACTCTACTCCAGTCCATTCCTTTCCATTACATTCCAATTCCTTCTATTCCACTCCTTTCTTTCGACAGGATCTCCCTCTGTCACACAGGCTTCAGTTTAGTGGCACAATCTCAGCACACATTTCTTTTCAACATTCCATTGCGTTCCGTTCCATTCTGTTCCATTCCATTCCACTCCCTTCCTCTCCACTCCACTCCACCCAATTCCAATCCACTCCATTCCACTCCACTCCACTCCCTTCCACTCCACTCCACTCCAGTCCACTCCATTCCAATCTACTCCGTTCCACTCCACTCCAATGCACTCCTCTCCATTCCATTCCTTTCTGCCCCATTCCACTGCAATCCACTTCACCCCAATCGACTCCACTCCACTCCACTCCACTCCACTGCCTTCCACTCCAGTCTACTCCACTCCATTACATTAAGCTCCACTCCACTCCATTACATTAAGCTCCACTCCATTTCATTTCACTCCATTCAACTCCACTCCACTCCACTCCTTTCCATTCCATTCCACTCCATTCTATTCCACTCCTTTCTTTCCACCGGGTCTCTCTCTTTCACAAAATTTGTAGTGCAGTGGCACAATCTCAGCTCATATTTATTTTCACCATTCAATTGCATTCCATTCCATCCCATTCCATTCCACTCTTTTTCACTCCTCTCCACTCCACTCTATCCCATTTCACTCCATCCCATTCCATTTGATTCCATTCCACTCCACTCCACTCCACTCCACTCCACTCCACTCCATTCCATTCCATTCCATTCCATTCCATTCCATTCTATTCCATTCCATTGCTCTCCATTGCATTCCATTACTTTCTTTCGACAGGATTTGACTGTGTCACACAGGTTGGAGTGTAGTGGCACAATCTCAGCTCACATTACATGTCAACTTTCCATTTCATTTCATTCTATTCAATTGCATTCCATTTCATTCCTTTGCATTCCATTTCATTCCATTCCATTCCATTCCATTCCTTTCCTTTCCATTTAATTCCATTCCATTCAACTCCTTTCCACTCCACTCCACCCCACTCAACTACATTTCATTACATCCGATTCCGTTCCACTTCATTCCACTCCTCTCCACTCCACTCCACTCCACTCCATCCCACTCCATCCCATTCCATTCGGCTCCATTCCACTGCACTCCCCTCCCCGCCAATTCACTCCACTTCATGCCATTCTGTTCCATTCCCTTCAATTCCTCTACATTCCACTCCGATCCTTTTCACTCCACTCCACTCCACCCCGCTCAACTACATTCCATTACATCCAATTCCGTTCCACTCCATTCCACTCCTCTCCACTCCACCACACTCGACTCCACTCCAGTCCACTCCATTTCATTGCATTCTCGTCCATTCCATTCCATTCCATTCCACTCCATCCCATTCCATTCCTTTCTTTTGAGAGTATTTCACTCTGTTACCAAGCCTAGAGTGCAGTGGCACAATCTCAGCTCCCATTTCACTTCACCATTCCAATCCATTCCATTCCATTCCATTCCATTCCATTCCATTCCATTCCATTCCATTCCATTCCATTCTATTCCATTCCACTCTGTTCAATGCCACTACACTACATTCCATTACATCCGATTCCATTCCATTCCATTCTACTCCTCTCTACTCCACTACACTCCACTACACTCCATTCCACTCCATCCCCTTCCATTCGGCTCCATTCCACTGCAGTCCACTCCACCCTAATCCAATCCACTTCATTCCATACCATTCCATCCCATTCCATTCCTCTTCATTCCACTCCAATCCACTTAACTCCACTCCACTCCATTCCAGTCCACTCCATTTCATTGCATTCCATTCCATTCCACTCCATTCCTTTCTTTTGAGATTATCTCACTCTGATACCAATCCTAGAGCACAGTGGCAAAATCTCAGCTCACATTTCATTTCTCCATTCCTTTCCATTCCATTTTATTCCTTTGCATTCCATTCCATTCCACTCCACTCTACTCCAATCAACTCCACTCCATTCCATTCCACTCTGTTCCAGTCCACTCCTCTCCATTCCATTCCATCCCATTTCATTGCACTCATTTCCACTCCATTCCACTCCACTCCACTCCATTCTACTCCACTCAAATCCTCTGCTCTCCACTGCACTCCACTCCACAAAATTCCACTCCAATCCACTCCATTCCATTCCCTTTCACTCCATTGCATCCTATTCCTTTCTTTCCACAGGATTTCACGGTGTCACCCAGGCTTGAGTGCAGTGGCACAATCTCAACTCACACTTCATATCCAGTTTCCTTTGCATTACATTCTATTCCATTGCATTGCATTGCATTCCATTCCATTCCATTCAGTTAAATTCCTTTCCATTCCCTTCCACTCCACTCCACTACGTTTCTTTACATCCAATTCCATTCCACTCCATTCCACTTCTCTCCACTTCACTGCACACTACTTCACTTCATTCCACTCCATCCCGTTACATTCTGTTCCATTACTCTGCACTGTTCCATTACTCCGTTCTGTTCCTTTCCACTCCATTGCATTCTGTTCCATTCCATTCCATTCTGTTCCACTCCGTTCCACTCCACTCCACTCCATTCCATTTCACTCCATTTCATTTCAATCCACTCCACTCCAGTCCATTCCACTCCAATTCACTCCACCCCACTCCATTCCATTCCACTACTTTCCATTCCGTTCCATTGCACTGCACTCCACTCCACCACACTCCACTCTACTCCAGTCCACGCTATTGCACTGCACTCCACTCCACTTCACTCCACTGCACTCCAATCCATTCAAATCCATTGGATTCCATTTCAATCATTGTATTCCATTCCTTTCTTTCAACATGATATCACTGTGTCACCCAGGCTGGAGTACAGTGGCACAATCACAGCTCACATTACATGTCAACGTTCCTTTGCATTGCATTCTATAACATTGCATTACGTTGCATTCCATTCCATTCCATTTCACTCCGTTCCACTCCAATCTATTCCAATCCACAACATTCCATTACATCCGATTCCATTCCACTCCATTCCACTCCTCTCACCTCCACTGCACTCCATGCCACTGCATTCCACTGCATCCTTTTCCATTCCACTCCGTTACCCAGCACTCCCTTCTTCCTGACTCCACTCCACTTTATTCCATTCCATTCCTTCCCATTCCATTACACTCCTTTCTCCTCCACTGCACTTTACTCCACTCCACTCCAGTCCACTGCATTCCATTCCATTCCACTGCATTCCATTTCATTCCTTTCTTTCAATAGTATCTCACTGTGTCACCCAGCCTGCAGTTTAGTGGCACAATCTCAGCTCGAATTTCATTTCACCTATCCATTCCATTCCATTCCATTAAATTCCACTCCATCTACTCCACTCCAATCCATTCCAGTTCACTTCACTCCTTTCCAGTCCACTCAACTCCTTTCCATTCCATACCATTCCATTCTACTCCTTTCCACTCTACTCCAGTCTACTCCAATCACCTCCATTCCATTCCATTCCATTCCATTCCATTCCATTCCATTCCATTCCATTCCTTTCCATTCCTTTCTTTTGATAGGATCTCACTCTGTCACCCTGGCTGGTGTGCAGTGGCACAATCTCAGCTCACATTTCATTTCAACATTCCACTCCATTCCATTCAACTGCACTCCACTCCACTTAATTCCACTCCACTCCACTCCAATCAATTCCATTCCACTCCTTTCCACTCCATTCCATTCCACTCCACTCCAATCCACTTCACTCCACTAAACTCCACTCCACTCTACTGCATTCCATTACGTTCCATTAAAATCCACTCTATTCCACTCCATTCCACTCCACTCTACTCCATTCCAGTCCATTCCATTTCATTCCACTCCAATTCATTCCATTCCATTCTACTTCATTCCACTCCATTCCATTTCATTCCATTCCATTCCATTCCACTCCACTCCACTCCATTCCATTCCATTCCACACCCCTCCAATCCACTTCATTCCACTCAACTTCACTTCCTTCATTTCCACTCCTCTCCATTCCATTCCTCTCCACTCCATTCCATTCCACTCCAATCGATTCCATTCCACTCCGCTCCATTCCATTCCGTTTCACTCCACTCCCCCACCACTCCATTCCACTTAACTGCACTCCACACCACTCCATTCCATTCCACTCCACTCCATTCCACTTCACTCCATTCTACTCTATTGAACTCCACTCCAGTCCATTCCATTCCATTCCATTCTATTCCACTCCATTCCATTCCTCTCTATTCCACTCCACTCCATTCCATTCAACTCCACTTCATTCCACTCCATTCCAGTCCACTCCACTCTACTCGAGTCCTCTCCACTCCACTACCCTCCATTCCATTCCATTCCATTGCACTCCGATCCACTCCACTCCACTCCAGTCTTTTCCATTCCCTTCCATTCCCTTCCATTCCGTTCCACTCCGTTTCGTTCCACTCCACTCCACTCCAATGCATTCCATTACATACGAATCCATTCCACTCCATTCCACTCCTCTCCACTCCACTGCACTCCACTCCATTCCACTCCATCCCATTCCATTCCACTCCATTCCACTGCACTCCACTCCACCCCTTATCACTACACTGCATTCCCTTCCATTCCATCTCATTCTGCTCCACTTCACTCCATTCCACTACACTTCACTCCACTCCATTCCACTCCAATATTCTGCATTCCATTCCATTCCATTCCATTCCATTCCATTCCATTCCATTCCATTCCATCCTATTCCATTGCATTCCATGGCACTGCATTCCATTCCATTGCTTTCTTTCGAGAGTATCTCACTCTGTCACCCATCCTGGAGTGCAGTGGCACAATCTCAGCTCACATTTCATTTCACCATTCCATTTCATACCATTCCATTCCATTCCACTCCACTAGACTCCACTCCAATCCATTCCACTCCACTTCACTTCACTCCATTGCAGTCCACTCCACTCCTTTCCATTCCATCCCGTTTCTTTCCACTCCACTTCACTCCACTCCATTCCATTTCACTCCACTGCATTCCAGTCTGTTCCTTTCTTTTGACAGGTTCTAACTCTGTCACCCAGGCCCGTCTGCAGCGGCACAATCTCAGTGCATATTTCATTCCACCATTCCATTCCATTCCATTTAATTCCGTTCCACTGCACTCCACTCCACTCCACTGTATTCCACTCCACTCCAGTCCAATCCATTCCATTCCATTCCATTCCATTCCATTCCAATCCCTACCATTCCACTTCTTTCTTTCAACATATTCTCCCTCTGTCACACAAGCAGCAGCCCAGTGGCAAAATCTCAGCACACATTTCTTTTTGGCATTCCATTTCATTCCATTCTATTCCATTCCAATCCTCTCCACTACTTTCCATGCCACTCCACTTCACTCCATTCCATTCCACTCTACTCTACGCCATTCCACTCCTTTTCATTCCATCGCATTCCATTCCACTCCTTTCCTCTCCACTCCACTTCATTCTATTCCACTCCTTTCCATTTCTATATTTTCTTTCGACAGCATCTCACTCTGTCACGCAGGCTGGAGTGCAGTGGCACACTCTCAGCTCATATTTCATTTCACCATTCCATTTTATTCCACTCACCTCCATTCCATTCCATTCCACTCCACTCCACTCCTCTCCATTTTACTTCCCTCCACTCCATTCCATTCCATTCTACTCCATTCCATTACATTGTTTTATTTTGACTGGATCTCACTCTGTCGCCCAGGCTGAAGTGCAGTGGCAAAATCTTAGCTCACATTTCATTTCACCATTCCATTCCATTCAATTACAGTCCATTCCAATACATTCCATTCCTTTCCATTCCATTGCACTCCACTCCACGCCACTCCATTTCAATCCATTATGATACATTGCACTCCAAACCATTCCATTCCACTCCATGCCCTTCCATTCCATTTCATTCCACTTCACTCCACAGCACTTCATTCCACTCAATTCAAGTCCACTCTACTTCACTCCACTGCACTCCGTGCCAATCCATTCCACACCACTCCTTTGCATTCCACTCTACTCCATACCATTCCACTCCACTACACTCCATTCCACTACACTACACTCCATTCCTTTCGACTCCATTTTATTCCATTCCATTCCATTCATTTCCATTCCATTCCATTCGGTTACAATCCATTCCATTCCATACCATCCCATTGCACTCCCTTCCATCCCATTCAACTACATTCCACGCCACTCTATTCCTTTCCATAGTATTCCATTCCATTCCACTCCACCTCACTCCATTCCACTCCACTCCACTCCATTCTACTCCATTACACTCCACTCCACTCCACTCCATTTTAGTCCTCTCCAGTCCACTCCATTCCACTCGACTCCACTCCATTCCACTCCACTCCACTCCATTACACTCCATTCCAATCCACTCCACTCCATTCCATTCCATTCCATTCCACTACTCTCCATTACATTCCACTCCACTCTATTCCATTCCACTCCGTTCAACTCCATTCTATTCCATTCCTTTCCATTCCTTTCCATTCCACTCCACTCCAATCCACTCGATACCACTCCACTCCATTCCATACCATTCCACTTCATTCAACTCCATTACACTCGTCTCCATTCGGATCCACTGCAATCCATTCCATTCCATTCCCTTCCAATCCACTCTACTCCATTCCACTCCACTCCTCTCCATTCCATTCCACTCCTCTCCATTCCACTCCACTCTTTTCCATTTCACTCCAATCCATTCCATTATGTTCTACTCCAACCTACTCTATTCCATTCCATTTCATTCCATTCCACTCCCCGACACTGCACTCATTTCCATTTCATTCCATTCCACTCCATTCCACTCCACGCCTCTCCACTTCTCTCCACTCCATTCAATTCCATTCCATTGCATTCCACTCCTTTCCACTCCACTCCATTCCACTCGAATCTATTCCATTCTATTCCACTCCACTCCATTCCATTCCACTGCACCACATTCCGTTCCTCTCCATTCTTTTCCACTCCAGTCCATTCCACTCACCTACATTTCCCTCCATTCCACTCCACTACACTCTTCTTCACTCCTCTCCATTCCATTTTTCTCATTCCCTTTCCAATTCACCCCATTCCATTGCATTCCACTCCACTCCATTCCAGTCCACTTTCTTCCACTCCACTCCACTACATTCCATTCCACTCCAGTCTACTCCAGTACACTCCACTCCACTCCATGCACTCAACTATATTCTTTTATATCCAATTCCATTTCACTCTATTCCACTCCTCTCCACTCCACTGCCCTCCACTCCACTCCATTAAACTACATCCTGTTCGATTCCCCTACATTCCAAAGCACTCCGCTTCTCCCCACTCCACTCCACTTCATTCCATTCCATTCCACCCCTTTACATTCCTCTCCATTGCATTACAATCCACTTCAATCCTCTCCACTCCACTCCAGTGCACTCCTTTCATTCCATTCCATTCCATTCCATTCCATTCCATTCCATTCCATTCCATTCCATTCCATTCCATTACATTACATTACATTACATTACATCCCATACTTTCCACCCTATTCCATTCCGTTCCTTTCTTTGGAAAGTATCTCACCCTGTCACACAGGCTGGATTGCAGTGGCACAATCTCAGATCCCACTTCATTACACCATTCCATTCCATTCCATTCCATTCCATTCCATTCCATTCCATTCCATATCATTCCATTCTACTCCACTGCACTCCACTCCAATCCACTCAACTCCACTCCACTCCACTCCATTCCAGTCCACTCCACACCTTTCCATTCTGTCCCATTCCATTCCTCTCCTTTCCACTCCACTCCACACCACTCCAGTCCATTCAATTCCACTCCATTCCGTTCCATATGTTTATTTTGACAGGATCTCACTCTGTCTCCCAGGCTGGTGTGCAGTGGCACAATCTCAGCTCACATTTTATTTTGCCATTCCATTTCATTCCATTCCATTCAATTTCATTGCACTCCACTCCTCTCCACTCAATTCCACTCCACTCCACTCCAATCCTTTCGATTCCATTCCATTCCAATCCCTTTCATTCCACTCCTTTCTTTCGAAAGGATCTCCCTCTGTCACACAGGCTGTAGCACAGTGACACAATCTCAGCACACATTAATTTCACCATTCCATTCCATTCCTTCCACTCCGTTCCATTCCACTCAACTCCTTTCCACTCCACTCCACTCCGTTCCATTCCACTGTACTCCACTCCACTCCATTTCATTCCATCCCTTTCCATTCCACTCCTAACCAATCCACTCCTCTCCATTCCATTCCATGCCACTGCATTCCATTCTAATATTTTCTTTCGATGGGATATCTCTGTCACCCAGGCTGGAGTGCAGTGGCACAATCTCAGCTCACATTTCATTTCACCATTCTATTCCATTCCATTCCATTCCCCTAAATTCCATTCCATTCCACTCCACTCCACTCGACTACTCTCCTCTCCCCTCCATTCCATTCCATTCCATTCCATTCCATTCCATTCCATTCCATTCCACTCCTTTATTTTGACTGGATCTCACTCTGTCACCCAGACTGGAGTGCAGTAGCACTATCTTAGCTCATATTTCATTTCACTATTCCATTCCATTCCATTCCATTCCATTCCATTCCATTCCATTCCATTCCATTCCGTTCTAGTCAATTTCATTCCACCACACTCCACACCACTCCACTCCATTCCATTCCACTCCATTCCACTCCACTCCACTCCACTCCATTCCCTTCTACTCCATTGCATTCCATTCTCTACCATTCCATTCCATTCCACTCTACTCCAGTCTACTCCACTTCACTCCATTCCATTCCATTCCACTCCATTCCATTCCACTCCACTCCACTCTTCTCCACTCCATTCCACTAAATTCCACTGTGCTGCATTCCATTCTACTCTACTATAATACACTCCATGCCACGCCACTCCATTCCACTCCATTGTACTCAATTCCAATCCACTCCCCTCAACTCCATTCCATTGCACTCCATTCCACTTCATTTCATTCCATTCCATTCCACTTCACTCCATTACATTCCATTCCACTGCACTCCATTCCATTCGATTCCATTCCATTCCGTTCCATTACATTCAATTCCATTCCATTCCCCTCCAGTCCACTCCATTCCATTCCATTCCATTCCACTCCACTCCTCACCACTCCACTCCATTCCATTCCATTCCTTTCTCTTCCAATCCATTCCACTCTCCTCCACTCCACTCCACTCCATTCCAATCCACTCCATTCCATTTCATTCCATTCTTTTCCATTCCATTCCACTCCACTCCAATCCACAACCCTCCACTCCACTCTACTCCGTTTCATTCCACTACTTTCCATTCCATTCCAATCCATTCCACTCCATTCCACTCCATTCCACTCCACTCCATTCCAGTCCACTCCATTCCTGTTCACTCTACTCCATTCCACTCCACTTCATTCCACTCCAGTCCACTCTAGTCCAATCCATTCCACTCCAATCCACTCCTCTCTATTTAATACCCCTGCACTCCATTCCATTCCACTGCACTCCAATCCACTACACTCAACTCTACTCCACTCCACTCCTCTAGGTTCTGTTTGGTTCCGTTTGATTTCTTCTGTTCCTTTCAACTTCAATCCACTCCATTCCTTCCCACTCATCTACATTCCATTACATCCGATTCCATTTCACGCCATTCCACTCCTCTCCACTCCACTCCACTCCATTCCATTCCATGCCACTGCTTTCCATTCCAATATTTTCTTTCGACAGAATCTTACTGTGCCACCCAAGTTGAAGCGCAGTGGCACAATCTCAGCTCACATTTCATTTCACCATTCCATTCTCCTCAATTTCATTTCATTCCACTCCACTCCACTCCTCTCCATTACACTCCACTCCACTCCATTTCACTCCACTCCACTTCATTCCATTCCACTCCATTCCATTCCACTCTATTCCATTTCATTCCACTCCACTCCACTACATTCCACTCCACTCCACTCCACTCCATTCAATTCCACTCCATGCCATTCCATTCCATTCCATTCAATTCGACTTCATTCCATTCCAGTCCAGTCCACTCCACTCTACTCCATTCGACTCCATTTCAGTCTGCTCCATTCCGTTCCATTCCACTCCCTTCCATTCCACTCCTCTCCACTCAGGTCCATTCCATTCCACTGCATTCCACTCCATTACATTACATTCCACTACATTTCACTGCACTCCTCTCTAGTACACTCCACTCCACTCCTCCCCACGTCATTTCGTTCTATTCCATTCCATTCCATTCATTACTTTCCACAAGATCTCTCTCTGTCACCAAGTCTTGAGTGCAGTGGCACAATCATAGCTCATATTTCTTTTCACCATTCCCATGCATTCCATTCGATCCCGTTCCATTCCAACCTATTTCAGTCCACTCCACTCCATTCCATTCCACTCCATCCCATTCCATTTTACTCCATTCCACTCTACTTCCCTCCACTCCACTGCATTTCATTTCTTTCCAATCCATTTCACTGCATTGCATTCCATTCCTTTCTTTCTACGGAATATCACTGTGTCACCCTGGCTGGAGTGCAGTCGCCCAGTCTCAGCTCACATTACAGGTCAGCTTTCCATTGCATTGCATTCCATTCGATTCCATTCCATTCGACTCCACTCCACTCCACTCCATTCCATTTAATTCCTTTCCATTCCATTCCATCCACTCCAGTCCACTCCACTCGATTCCAATCCATTCCACTCCATTCCTCTCCACACCACTCTATTCCACTCTACTCCACTTCATCCCACTCCATTCCACTCCATTCCATTCCATTATAATCCAATCCATTCCATTCCATCCCATTCCATTCCATTCCATTCCACTTCAATCCACTCCACTCGACTCCATTCCATTTCATTCCATTCCACTCCATTCAATTCCATTCCATTCTATTAAACTCCATTCCACTTTATTTCTCTCCACTTCACTCCATTCCACTCCACTCCATTAAATTTCATTCCATTCCATTCCATTTCAATTCACTCCACTCCACTCCACTCCTTCCATTCCTTTCCACTCCATTCCAATCCACTCCATACCCCTCCACTCAACTCCATTGCATTGCACTCCACTCCATTCCATTGCATTCCATTCTATCCCACTCCACCCCATTGCATTCCACTCCATTTCATTTCAATCCATTTCTTTCAACTCCACTCCATTTCACTCCATTCCACTCCATTCCACTCCACTCCACTCCACGCCACTCTATTGCATTCCACTACTTTCCATTCCATTCCACTGCTTTCCATTCCATTCCATTTCACTCCATTCCCGTCCATTCCACTCGAATCCATTCCACTCCTCTCCATTCTGATCCACTTCAGTCCACACCAGTCCACTGCAGTCCAATCCACTACACTCCAGTCCATTCCACTCTATTACATTCCACTGCATTCCAATCCAGTCCTCTCAACTCCACTCCATTCCACTTTGTTCCATTCCGTTCCGTTTGTTTTGTTCTGTTCCATTCCACTCTAATCCTCTCCACTCCACTCCACTGCATTTCATTATATCCGATTCCATTTCACGCCATTCCACTCCTCTCCACTCCACTGCACTCAATTCCATTCCATGCCATTGCATTCCATTCCAATATTTTCTTTCAACAGGATCTCACTTTGTCACTTAGGCTGGAGTGCAGTGGCACAATCTCAACTCACATTTAATTTCACCATTCTATTCCCCTGCATTCCATTTCTTTCCACTCCACTCCACTCCAGGCCTCTCCACTCCACTCCATTCCTTTCCTTTCTACTCCATTCCATTCCATCTCTTTATTTCGTCTGGATCTTACCGTGTCACCCAGACTGGAGTGCAGAAGCACACTTTTAACTCACATTTCATTTTATCATTCCATTCCACTCCATTCCATTGCACTCCACTCCATTACACTAAATTCCACTCCACTCTACTCGAATCCATTCCATTTCATTCCAATCCCTTCCATTCCCCTCCTTTCTTTCGACTGCATCTCCCTCTGTCACACAGGCTGTAATGCAGTGGCACAATCTCAGCACACGTTTCTTTTCACCATTCCATTCCATTCCACTCCACTCAATTCCATTCCACTCCATTCCATTCCACTCCATTTTTTTTCCATTCTAGTCTCTTTCATACCGGGCCACTTCAATCCACTCCTCTCCATTCCATTACATTCCAGGCCAATACATACCATTCCACTCCATTGAATTCCAATCCACTCCATTCAATTCCACTCCACTCCATTCCATTCCATTCCACTCCACTCCACTACATTCCATTGCATCCGAGTCCACTCCACTAGACTCCATTCCATTCCATTCCACTACATTCCACTCCACTCCACTCCTCTCCACTCCATGCCAATCCACTCCACTCCATTCCATTCCATTCAACTCCATTCCATTCCAGGCCACTCCACTCCACTCGAATCCACTCCATTCCATTCCACTTTAGTCCATTCCATTCCACTCCTTTCCATTCCACTTAATTCCATTCCAATCAACTCCACTTCAGTCCACTCCACTCCATTTCACTCCACTCCACTCCATTCTATTACACTCCTCTCCACTACAGTCCACTCGATTCCACTGCATTCCACTCCATTCCATTCCATTCCACTCCATTCCACTCCACTCTACTCTTGTGAACTCCACTCCTCTACACTCCACTTCATTCCATTCCACTCCATTCCATTCCATTTTTTTCTTTCCACAGGATCTTTCTCTGTCACAAAGGCTACTGTGCAGTGACACAATCTCAGCTCACTTTTCATTTCACCATTCCAATGCATTCCATTCCATCTCATTCCATTCCACTCTATTTCACTTAACTCCACTCCACTCCACTCCACTCCACTCCACTCCACTCCATTGCATTCCACTCAATCTGATTCCCTTATACTTCATTCCACTCCACTCCACTCCACTCCATTCAATTCCTCCCCAATCCATTCCATTTCACTCCACTCCGTTCCATTCCACTCCATTCCACTCCACTCCACTCCATTCCATTTCATTTTATTCAATTTCACTCCACTACATTCCATTCTTGTCTTTCTATAGGATATCAGTGTGTCACACAAGCTGGAGTGCAGAAACACAGTCTCAGGTCACATTACATGTCAGCATTCCATTTCATTGCATTCTATTCCATTGCATTCCATTACATTCCATTCCTTTTCATTCTTTTCCATTCCATTCCATTCCATTCCTTTTTATTCCTTTCCATTCCATTCCATTTTATTCCATTCCATTCCAGTCCAGTCCACTCCTGTCCACTCCACTCCACTCCATTCCATTAAATTCCTTTCCATTCCATTCCACTCCACTCCAGTGCACTCCACTTCACTCCATTCCATTCCATTCCACTCCACTACATTCCATTGAATTCCGTTCTGCTCCACTCCACTCCATTTCATTCTATTCCACTCCATTCCATTCCACTCCACTCCACTCCATTCCACTCCACTCCAATCCATTCCATTCCCTTCCACTCCATTCCACTCCATTCCATTCCTTTCCATTGCATTCCACTGCATTCCAGTCCACTCCAGTCCACTCCACTGCACTCCTTTTCATGCTGTTCTGCTCCACTCCATTCCATTTCACTCCACTGCATTCCATTCCATTCCATTCCACTCGGTTGCATTCCACTCCACTCCATTCCATTCCACTGAACTCCATTCCATTCCATTCCACTCCACTCCACTGCACTCCACTATTTTCCATTCAATTCCATTCCACTCCACTCCATTCTGTTCCATTCCATTCCACTTCATTCCATTCCACTGCACTCCAATGCACTCGACTGTATTCCACTCCGTTCCATTCCATTCCACTCTATTCCACTCCATTCCAATCCATTCCACTCCATTCCATTCCATTTTATTCCATTCCACTGTATTCCACTCATTTCCACTGCTTCCCCTGCATTCTATTCCATTCCCTTCCACTCCACTACATTCCACTCCATTCCATTCCACTCCACTCCACTCCAGTTCACTCCATTCCGCTCCATTCCACTACATAAAATTCCATTCTACTCCATTCCACTCCACTCCACTTCATTCAATTCCACACCACTCCACTCCACTCGTCTCCATCCCACTCCACGCCACTCCACTCCACTCCTTTACATTCCATTGCACTCCACTCCACTCCATTCCCTTCCATTTCACTCCACTCCATTCCATTCCACTCCAATCCACTACACTACACTCCATTCCACTCCACTCCACTCCAATCCACTAGTCTCAACGACATTCCACTCCAATCCACTCCTTTCCCTTCCATTCCACTCCATTCCATTCCATTCCATTCCACTCCACTCCACAAGACTCCATTCTACTCCACTCCACTCCACTCCACTCCACTCCACTCCATTCCATTCCATTCCATTCCATTCCATTCCATTCCATTCCACTCCACTCCACTCCACTCCACTCCACTCCACTCCACTCCACTCCATTCCATTCCATTCCATTCCATTCCATTCCATTTCACTCCAATACCTTCCATTACATTTCACTCCATTACGTTCCATTACTTTTTTTCAACATGCTCTCACTGTGTCACCCAGACGGGGGTGCAGTGGCACAATCTCATCTCACATTGCATGTCAATTTTCCATTGCATTGCATTCTATTCCTTTGCATTTCATTTCTTTCCTTTGCTTTGCAATGCTTTGCTTTGCATTGAATTTTATTCCATTCCTTTTGATTCCATTCCATTCCCCTCCCCTCCACGCCACTCCTTTCGACTCCACACAACTCCTTTCCATTCCAATCCACTTCGCTCGATTCCATTCCTACCCACTCCTCTCCACTCCTATCCACTCTGTTCCATTCAACTTCACTCCATTTCGTTTCACTCCACTCCATTCCATTCCATTCCACTCCAGTCCACTCCACTCCTTTCCATTCCCCTCCATTCCACTCCACCACTCTCCATTCTACTCCACCCCTCTCCATTCTATTCCATTTCACAGCTGAATTGCAGGGGTACAATCTCAGCTGACATTACATGTCTACTTTCCATTGCATTGCATTGCATTCCATTTTATTTCATTCCATTCCATTGCATACCATTCCATTCCATTCCACTCCATTCAGTTCCACTCCACTGCACTCTAATCCACTCCACTCCACTCCACTCCAATCCACTCCACACCACTGAACTCCACTCCACTCCATTCCATTCCACTCCACTCAACTCCACATCATTCCACTCCATTCCTCTCAACTCCATTTCACTCCACTCCACTCCATTCCACTCCTCTCCATTCCATGCCATTCTACTGCAGTCCACTCCACTCCATTCCACTCCACTCTCCACCATTCCATTTTATTCCTCTCCTTTCCACTTCTCTGCACTCCATTCCATTCTACTCCACTGCAGTCCTCTCTACTCCACTGCATTCCACTCCACTCCACTCCTTTCTAATCCATACCATTCCATTCCAGTCCACTCCACTCCATTCCATTACACTCCATTCGACTCCATTCCATTCCACTCCACTCCACTCCAATCCAGTCCATTCCATTACACTCCACTCCACTCCATTCCACTCCTCTCCACTCCATTCCACTCCCCTCCATTCTATTCCATTCCACTCCACTCCACTCCATTCCACTCCTCTTCACTCCATTCCACTCCCCTCCACTCCATTACACTCCACTCCACTACACTCCATTCCACTCCACTACACTCCATTCCACTCCTCTCCACACCATTCGACCCTACACCACTCCATTCTGATACACTCCGCTCCACTCCATTTCTTTACATTCCATTCCTTTTCACTCCATTGCATTCTGTTCCTTTCTTTTGACAGGATATCGCTGTGTCACCCTTGCAGGAGTGCAGTGACACAATCTCAACTCAGATTGCATGTCAACTTTCCATTTCATTTCATTCTATTCCATTCCATTCCATTCCTTTCCATATCATTCCACTCAATTCCTTTCCACTCCACTCCACTGCAATCTACTCCACACCACTCCACTCCATGCTGCTCCATTCCACTCCATTCCACTACACTCCTCTCTACTCCACTCCATTCCATTCCACTCCATTCCACTCCACACCATTCCATTCCATTCCACTCCACTCTCTTACACTCCACTCCACTCCATTCCACTCCAGTCCACTCCACTGCATTCCATTCAACCCCACTCCCATCCAATCCACTCCACCTCTCTCCACTCCTCTCCATTCCACTCCACTACACAATCTCAACTCAGATTACATGTCAACTTTCCATTTCATTGCATTCTATTCCATTTCATTCCCTTCCATTCCATTCCTTTCCATTCCACTCTCTTCCACTCCACTCCACTCCACTACATTCTATTACATCCGAGTGCATTCCACTCCATTCCACTCCTCTCCAATACACACCACTCCACTCCATTCCACTCGATCCCATTCAATTATGCTCCATTCCACCTCATTCCCCTACACCCCACTCCACTCCACTTCGGTCCATTCCATTTCATCCCATTCAATTCCTCTCCATTTCACTCCACTCCACTTCTCTCCACTCCACTGCACTCTTGTCCATTCCATTCTATTCCATTCCACTGCATTCCATTCCATTCCTTTCCCTCGAGAGTATCTCACTTTGAAACCCTGCCTTTAGTGCAGTGGCCCAATCTCAGTTCCCATTTCATTTCACGATTCCATTCCATTCCACTCCAATCAATTCCATTCCACTCCAATCAATTCCACTCGACTCCAATCCGTTCCATTCCACTGCACTCCCCTCCATTCCAGTCCACTCCATTTCTTTCCATTCCATCACACAACAATCCACTCCTTTCCACTCCACTCCCCTCCATTCCATTCGATTGCACTCCATTCCATTCCATTCCTTTATTTTGTTTGGATCTCACTCTGTCACCCAGGCTGTTGTGCAGTGGCACAATCTCAGCTAAGATTTCATTTCACCATTCCTTTCCATTCCATTCCATGGCACTTCACTCCACTAGAATCAATTTTACTCAATTCCACTCCACTCCAAACGATTCCGTTCCATTCGATTCTAATCCATTCCACTCCACTACCCTCCACTCCACTCCACTCCATTCAACTATACTACACTCCACTTCACTCCATCCCATTCCACTCCACACCATTCCACTCCACTCCACTCCACTCCACTATAGTCCCCTCTAATCCACTCCACTCCACTCCATTCCATTCTACTCCACTCCACTCCATTCCCCTCTACTCCCCTCCACTCCACTCCACTCCATTCCATTCCATTCCATTACACTCCATTCCATTCCATTCCATTTCATTCCTTTCCATTCCATTCCATTCCATTCCATTCCATTCCATTCCATTCCATTCCATTCCATTCTTTTCCTTTCTTTCCACAGGATCTCACTCTGTCTAAAATTCTGGAGTTCAGTGGTACAATCTCAGCTAACATTTATTTTCACCATTCCATTTCTTTCAGTTCCTTCCCAGTCCATTCCACTTTATTTCACTCCACTCCTCTCCACTCCACTCCATTCCATTCCACTTCATCCCATTCCATTCGACTCCACTCCAATCCACTCCAATCCATTCCATTCCATTCCATTCCATTCTATTTCCCTCGATTACATTGCATTCCTTTCTTTCGAAGGGATATCACCGTGTCACTGAGGCTGGAGTGCAGTGGCACAATCTCAGCTCGCATTGCATATCAACTTTCAATTGCATTGCATTCTATTCCATTGCATTTCATTGCATTCCATTCCATTCCATTCTAGTGCATTCCATTCCATTCCATTCCATTCCTGTTCATTCAATTCCATTCCCTTCCACTCCATTCTACTCCACTCCACTCCACTACATTACATTACATGCAATTCCATTCCTCTCCATTCCCCTCCTCTCCACTCCACAGCCCTCCACTCCACTCCATTGCACTGCCTCCCATTCCTTTCCACTCCATTCTACTGCAATCCACTCCACCCCACTCCACTCCACTTCATTCCATTTCATCCCATTCCATTCCAATCCCTTCCATTCCACTCCTAGCTTTTGACAGGATCTCTTTCTGTCACACAGGCTGTAGCGTAGTGGCACAATCTCAACACACATTTCTTTTAACCATTCCATTCCATTCCTTTCTATTCCATTTCATTCCATTCCATTCCATTCCATTCCATTCCATTCCATTCCATTCCATTCCATTCCATTACACTCCACTCCACTCCAGTCCACTCCATTCCACTCCACTCCTGTCCATTCCCTTTCACTTCACTCCACTCTAAACATTGGACTCTACTCCTCTCCAATCCATTCCACTCCATTCTATCCCACTCCACTCCACTCCACTCTGTTTCACTCCACTCCATTCCAATCCACTCCACTCTACTCCACTCCCCTCCATTCCATTCCACTCCACTCCACTCCACTCCATCCATTCCACTCCATTCCATTCGATTAAATTCCATTCCATTCCATTTCACTCCACTCCATTCCACTCCATTCCATTCCACTCCACTCATCTCCACTCTTTTCCATTCCATTCTATTCCATTCCATTGCATTCCATTGCATTCCATTACTTTCTTTTGACAGGATATCACTGTGTCACTCAGGTTGGAGTGCAGTGGCACAATCTCAGCTCGCATTACATGTCAATTTTCCTTTTTATTGCATTCTATTCAATTACATTCCATTGCATTCCATTGCATTGCATTCCATTCCATTCCATTCCATTCCATTCCATTCCATTCTATTCCATTCCACTCCATTCCACTCCACTCCACTCCACACAGCTACATTCCATTGCATCCAATTCCATTCCATTCCATTCCACTCCTCTCCACTCCACTGCACTTCACTACACTCCATTCCACTCCATCCCATTCCATTCGGCTCCATTCCACTGCACTCCACTCCACCCCAATCCACTCCAATTAATTCCATTCCATCCTATTCCATTCCTCTCGATTCCACTCCAATCCACTTCACTCCACTCCACTCCCATCCAGTCCACTCCATTTCATTGCATTCCATTCCATTCCACTCCATTTCATTCCATTCCTTTCTTTCAGGAGTATCTCACTCTGTCACCCATACTGGAGAACAATGGCAGAATCTCACCTCACATTTCATTTCACCATTCCATTCCATTCCACTCCACTCCACTCCTATCCACTCCAGTCCACTCCGCTCCACTCCACTCCACTCCACTCCTTTCCATTCAATTTCACTTCACTCCATTCTACTCAATCCACTCCACACCACTCCACTCCCATCCATTCCACTCCATTTCATCCCACTCCACTCCACTGCACTTCATTCCATTCCACTCCAATCCACTTCACAGCATTCCACTCCACTCCATTCCATTCCATTCCACTCCACTCTACTCCACTTCACTCCATTCCAAACCCTTCCACTCCACTGCACTCCACTCCATCCATTCCACTTCACTCCATTCCACTCCATTCCATTCCACTGCATTTCATTCCACTCCACGCACCTTCACGCCACTCCATTCCATTCCACTCCATTCTGTTCCATTTTTTTCTTTCCACAGCATCTCTCTCTGTCACAAGGGCTGCAGAACAGTGGCACAGTCAGCTTCAATTCTTTTCACCATTCCATTGTATTCCATTCCATCCCTTTCCATTCCACTCTATTTCACTCTACTCCACTCCATTCCATTCCATTCCATTCTATTACATTCCATTTCACTCCATTGAATTTCATTGCTTTCTTTCAACAAGATATCACTGTGTCACCCAGGCTGGAATGCTGTGGCAGAATCTCAGCTCACATTGCAAGTCAACTTTCCATTGCATTGCATTCTTTCCATTGCATTGCATTCCATTACATTCCATTCCACTCCGTTCCAGTCCACTCAACTCCACTCCACTACATTCCATTATATATGATTCCATGACCCTCTATTCCACTACTCTCCACTCTGCTGCACTTCACTCCACTCCACTCTACTCCATCCCATTCCATTGCGCTCCATTCCCCTGCACTCCAAGCCACCCCACTCCACTCCACTTCATTACATTCCATTTCACCTCATTCCATTCCGCTCCCTTCCACCCTACTCCACATCACTCCACTCCACTCCAATCCACTCCATTTCATTCCATTGCATTCAACTACATTCCATTCCATTCCTTTCTTTCGAGAGTATCTCACTCTGTCACCCAGCCTGGAGCACAATGGCAGAAACTCAGTTCACATTTTATTTCACCATTCCATTCCATACAATTCCATTCCGATCCACTCCATTCCATTCCAATCCATTCCACTCGACTCCACTCCACTCCATTCCAGTCTACTCCACTTCATTCTATACCATCCCATTCCATTCCCCTCCTTTCCACTCCACTCCACTCCAGTCCATTGCATTCCATTCCACTCCATTCCATTCCATTCCATTCCTTTCTTTTGACAGGATCTCACTCTGTAACACTGGCTGGTGTGCAGTGACACAATCTCAGCTCACATTTCATTTCATCATTCCATTCCACTGCGTTCCATTCCACTGCACTCCACTCCACTCCACTCAATTTCACTCCACTCCACTCCCATCCATTCCATTCCATTACATTCTAATCCCTTCTCTTCCATTCCCCTCTTTTGACAGGGTCTCCCTCTGTCACGCAGACTGTAGCATAGTGGCCAAATCTCAGTAAATTTTTTTTTCAACATTGCATTCCACTCCTTTCCATTCCATTCTGTTCCATTCCATTCTGTTCCATTCCATTCTGTTCCATTCCATTCCGTTCCGTTCCATTCCACTCCACTCAACTCCATTCCACTCCACGCCATTTCATTCAACTCCACTGCACTCCACTCCACTCTATTCCATTCCAATCCATTCCAATCCACTCCACACCACTCCATTCTACTCCACTCCACTCTAATCCACTCCACTCAATTCCACTCTACTCCACTCCTCTCCATTCCACTCCCCTCTATTTTCCACCACTCCACTCCACTTCATTCTACTCCACTCCACTCCATTCCATTCCATTCCATTCCAATTAATTCCATTCCATTCATTTCTTTTCGTAAGATCTCACTCTGACACAGAGCCTGCAGTGTAGTTGCACAATCTCGGCTCGTATTTCTTTTGACCATTCCATTGTATTCCATTCCATCTCATTCCATTACAATCCATTTCACTCCACTCCACCCCATTCCATTCCACTCCATCCCATTCCATTCGAATTCATTGCAGTCCACTCCAATCCACTCCAATCCACTACTATCCAATCCACTACGTTCCATTAAATTCACTTCCATTTCTCTCTATCGATTCCATTCCTTTCTTTCCACAAAATATCACTGTGTCACCCAGGCTGGAAGTGCAGTGGCACAATCTCAGCTTACATAACGTGTCAACTTTCCATTGCATGGCATTCTATTCAATTGCATCCCATGGAATTCCACGGCATTCCATGGCATTCCATGGCATTCCATTCCATTCCATTCCATCCCAATCCATTAGATTCCACTCCGTTCCACTCCACTCCACTCCACTCCACTACATTCCATTACATCTTATTCCATTCCACTCCATTGTAATCCTCTCCAATCCACTGCACTCCACTCCAATCCACTCCACTCTGTCCTATTCCATTACGATCCAGTCCACTGCACTCCACTCCACGCCACTCCAATCCACTTCATCCCATTCCATTCTTCTCCATTCCACTCCCCTCCACTCCACTCCATTCCACTATATTCCTTTCCATTCCACTCCATTCCACACCACTCCATTTCACTCCACTGCACTCCACTGCATTCCACTCCACTGCAATACACTTTACTCCTTTCCACTGCACTCCGTTCTATTCCACCTCCACTCCACTCCATTCCAGTCCACTTCAATCCACTCTATTCGAATCCATTCTATTCCACTCCAATCCACTCCACTCCAAGCCACTCCACTCCACTCCATTGCACTCCACTCCATTCCACTCCACTCCACTCCACTCCCTTCCACTCTAATCCACTCCACTCCACTCCACTTCCTTCCATTCCATTCCACTCCATTCCTTTCCTTTCTTTCCACAGGATCTCACTCTGTCACAAAGGCTGGAGTGCACTGGAACCATCTCAGCTCACATTTCTTTTCATGGTTGTATTGCTTTCTATTCCATTACATTCTATTTCACTTCATTGCACTCCACTCCACTCCTCTCTACTCCAATCCACTACATTCCATTACGCTCGATAAGATTCCATTCGACTCCATTCCACTCAACTCCTGTCCAGTCCACTCCACTGCACTCCATTCCACTCCATACCACTCCATTCCATTGAATCTCACTCCATTGCATCCCATTCCTTTCTTTCAACAGGATATCACCGTGTCACTCAGGATGGAGTGCAGTGTCACAATCTCAGTTCACTTTACATGTCAACTTTCCATTACATTGTATTCTATTCCATTGCATTCCATTGCATTCCATGGCATTCCTTTCCATTCCATTCCATTCAATTCCATTCCATTCTACTCCGTTCCACTCCATTCCACTCCACTCCACTACATTCTGTTACATCCGATTCCATTCCACTCCATTCCACACCTCTCCACTCCACTGAAATCCAAGCCTATCCATTCCACTCCATCCCATTCCATTCTGCTATATTCCACTGTACTTCTGTCCACCCCACTCCACTCAACTTCATTCCATTCAATTCCATCCAATTCCATTCTTCACCATTCTACTCCACTCCAGTCCTCTCCATTCCACTCCACTCCTTTCCACTTCACTCCATTCCACTCGACTCAATTCCACTCCACACCACTCCACTCTAATCCATTCCAATCCACTGTGTTCCACTCCACTCCGCTCCACTCCATTCCACCCCTCTCCATTCCAATCCACTCCACTCCACTCCATTCCACTCTGCTCCACTCCCTTCCACTCCCCTCCACTCCACTCCCTTGCAGTCCTCTACACTCTGTTGCACTCTACTCCAATCCACTACCCTTCTATCCACTCCACTCCACTCCATTACATTCCACTCCACTCCACTCCACTCCATTCCATTCCATTAAACTCCATTCCCTTCCATTCCTTTCTTTCCACTGGATCTCTCTCTGTCACAAAGGCTGTAGTGCAGTGGCACAATCTCAGCTCATATTTCTTTACACCATTCCATTGCATTCCATTCCATCCCATTCCATTCCACTCTCTTTCACTCCACTCCACTCTACTCTATCCCATTTCACTCCATCCCATTCCATTCGAATCCATTCCACTACAATCCAATCCATTCCATTCCATTCCATTCTATTCCATTCCATTCCATTCCATTCCATTCCATTCCATTCCATTCCATTCCATTCCATTCCATTCCATTGCACTTTATTGCATTCCATTCCTTTCTTTTGGCAGGATATCACTGTTTCACTCAGGTTGGAGTACAGTGGCACATTCTCAGTTCACATTAGATGTCAACTTTCCATTTCATTGCATTCTGTTCAATTGCATTCCATTGCATTCCATTCCATTCCATTTCATTCAATTCCATTCCATTCCACTCCGTTCCACTCCACTCCACTCCACTCAGCTACGTTCCATTGCATCTGAGTCCATTTCACTTCATTCCAATCCTCTCCACTCCACTACACTCCATTCCACTCCATCCCATTCCATTCTGCTCCATTCTACTGCACTCCACTCCAACCCATTCCACTCCACTTCATTCCATTCCATTCCATCCCATTCCATTCCTCGCCATTCCACACCAATCCACTTCACTCCACTCCACTCCACTCCCCTCCAGTTCACTTCATTTCATTGCATTCCATTCCATTCCATTCCACTCCATTACATTGCATTCCTTTCTTTCGAGAGTATCTCACTCTGTTACCAAGCCTGGAGCACAGTGGCACAATCTCAGCTCACATTTCATTTCACAATTCCATTCCATTCCGTTCCATTCCATTCCACTCCATTCCATTCCATTCCACCCCATTCCATTCTATTTCATTCGATTCCATTGCATTTGACTCCATTTCATTCCACTCCACTCCACTCAACTACATTCCATTTCAATCCATTCCACTCCTCTCCAATCCACTCCACTCCACTTTACTCCATTACACTCCATCCCATTCCATTCATCTCCATTCAACTGCACTCCACTCCACCCCAATCCACTCCACTTCATTCTATTCCATCCCCTTCCATTCCTCTCTATTCCAATCCAATACACTTCACTCCACTCAACTCCACTCCAGTCCACTCCATTTCATTGCTTTTCATTCCATTCCATTCCACTCCATTCTATTCCATTCCTTTCTTTCTAGAGTATCTCACTCTTTTACCAACCCTAGAGCACAATGGCACAATCTCAGCTCACATTCAATTTCTCCATTCCATTCCATTCCATTCCATTCCATTCTACTCCATTCCAGTTCACTCCTTTCCATTCCCTTCCATCCCATTCCATTCCACTACTTTCCACTTCTTTCCACTCCACTCCACTCTACTCCACTCCACTCCATTCCACTCCACTCAATTCCACTGCACTCAACTCCACTCCACTCCACTAAATTCCACTCCGCTCCATTCCATTCCATTCCTTTCCATTCGATTCCATTCCATTCCATTCCTTTCCATTCCATTCCTTTTCACTCCATTGCATTCCTTTCCTTTCTTTTGACAGGATATCACTGTGTCACTCAGGCTTGAGTGCAGTGGCATAAACTCGGTTCCCACTACATATCATCTTTCCATAGCATAGCATTCTATTCAAATGCATTCCATTCAATTCCATTGCATGCCATTCCATTCCATTCCATTTAATTAAATTCCATTTCATTCCTTTCCCCTCAACTCCACTCCATTCCACTACATTTCATTATATCGAATTCCATTCCATTCCATTCCACTCCTCTCCACTCCACTGCTCGCCACTCCACTCCATTCCACTCCATCCCATTCCATTCTGCTCCATTCCTCTGCACTCCACTCCACCCCACTCCACTCCAATTCATTCCATTCCATTCTATCATATTCCATTCCTCTCCATTCCACTGTATTCCACTTCACTCCATTCCACTCCACTGCAGTCCTCTCCATTCCATTCCATTCCATCCCATTCCATTTCACTCCATTGCACTCCATTCTCTTCTTTCATCAGGATATCACTGTTACCCAGGCTTGAATGCAGTGGCACTATCTCAGCTCACATTTCTTTTCACCATTCCATTCCATTCCTTTCTATTCTATTCAATTCAGTTCCATTTCATTCCACTCCTTTCCACTCCACTCCAATCAACTCCACTCCACTCCATTCCATTCTTCTCCATTCCATTTCATTCCTTACCTGTCAACTTTCCGTTGCATTGCATTCTATTACATTGCATTCCATTCCATTCCATTCCATTCCTTTCCACTCTGTTCCACTCCACTCCACTCCACAACATTCCATTACATTCGATTCCATTTCACTCCATTCCACTCCTCTCACCTATTCTGCATTCCACTCCACTGCATTCCACTCCATCCTTTCCCATTATGCTCCATTCCACGGCACTCCCCTCCACCCAACTCCACTCCACTTCATTCCATTCCATTCCTTCACATTCCATTCCACTCCTTTCTACACCACTCCACTCCACTCCACTCCAGTCCACTCCATCCCATTCCATTCCATTCCACTGCAGTCCATTCCATTCCTATCTTTCAAGAATATCTCACTCTGTCACCCAGCTGGGAGTGCAGTGGCAAAATCTCAGCTCTCATTTCATTTCACCATTCCATTCCAATCCATTCCACTCCATAAACTTCACTCTACTCCACTCCAATCCATTCCACTCTCCACTCCGCTCCATTCCAGTCCACTCCACTACTTTCCATTCAATCCCATTCCATTCCACTCCTTTCCACTCCACTCCAGTCCACTCAACTCCACTCCATTCTATTCCATTCCATTCTACTCCATTCCATTCCATTCCTTTCTTTTGACAGGATCTCACTCTGTCAAACAGGCTGGTGAGCAGTGGCACAATCTCAGCTCACATTTCATTTCACCATTCCATTCCATTCCACTGCACTCCACTCCACTTCACTCAATTCCACTACACTCCACTCGAATCCATTCCATTCCATTCCATTCCATTTCTTTCTTTTGACAGGATGTCCCTCTGTCACACAGGATGTAGCATAGTTACACAGTCTCAGCACACATTTCTTTTCACCATTCCATTCCATACTCTCCATTCCACTGCACTGCATTCCATCCCACTCCACTCCACCCCATTCCATTCCATTCCACTCCATTCAATTGCATTCCCTTCTTTCCCCAGGAACTCACTCTGTCACAAAGTCTGGAGTGCAGTGGCACAATCTCAGCTCACCTTTCATTTCACCATTCCATTCCATTTCACTGCACTACACTCCACTCCACTCAATTCCACTACACTCCACTCGAATCCATTCCATTCCATTTATTTCTTTTGACAGGACGTCCCTCTGTCACACAGGCTGTAGCATAGTTGCACAGTCTCAGCACACATTTCTTTTCACCTTTCCATTCCATTCCATTCCATTCCTCTCCATTCCACTGCAGTCCACTCCACCCCACTCCACTCCACCCCATTCCATTCCATTCCACTCCATTCAATTGCATTCCTTTCTTTCCACAGGATCTCACTCTGTCACAAATGCTGGAGTGCAGTGGCACAAGCTCAGCTCACATTTCCTTTCACCATTCCATTCCATTCCACTACACTCCACTCTACTGCATTCCATTCCACTACACTACACTCCATTCCATTCCTTTCCATTCCATTTCATTTCACTCCATTGCATTTCATTCCTTTCTTTCGACAGGATATCACTCTATCACAAAGGCTGGAGTGCAGTGACACAATATCAGCTCACATTACATGTCAACTTTCCATTGCATTGCATTCCGTTCCATTGCATTCCATTCCATTCCACTCCATTCCATTCCATTCCATTCCATTCCATTCCATTCCATTCCATTCCATTCCATTCCATTCCATTCCATTCCATTCCATTCCATTCCATTCTATTCCATTCAATGCCATTCCATTCCATTCCATTCCATTCCTTTCCATTATATCCCACTCCATTCCACTCAACTCCACTCCACTCCAATACGTTGCATTACATCCGATTCCATTCCACTTTACTCCACTCCACTCAATTCCATTCCATTCCATTCCACTGCATTCCACTCCACTCCATTCCACTCCACACCACTCCAGTCCACTCCACTCCTTTCCACTGCATCCCATTCTATTCTGCTCCATTCCACTGCACTCTACTCCACCCCACTACACTTCACTTCATTCCATACCATTCCATCCCATTCCTTTACTCTCCATTGCCCTCCACTCTTCTTCACTGGACTCCATTTCACTCCAGTCCACTCCATTCGATTCCATTCCATTCCACTGCATTCCATTCCATTCCTTTCTTTCAAGAGTATCTCACTCTGTAATCCAGCCTGGAATGCGGAGGCCCAATCTCAGCTCACATTTCATTTCACCATTCCATTCCATTCCATTCAATTCCATTCCATTCCATTCCATTCCTTTCCATTCCTTTCCTTTCCATTCCATTCCTTTCCATTCCGTTCCACTGCACTCCAATCCACTCCACTCTATTCCACTACACTCCACCAGAATCCATTCCATTCCATTCCTTTCGAATCCCTTCCATTCCACTCCTGTCTTTCGACAGAATCTTCCTCTGTCACACAGGCTGTTGTGTAAAGGCACAGTCTCAGCACACATTTCTTTTCACCATTCAATTTCGTTCCATTCCGTTCCACTCCACTCCACTCAACTCCATTCCACTCCACTCCACTCCACTCCACTCCACTCCAGTCCATTCAGTTTCACTCCATTGCATTCCATTCCTTTCTTTGGACAGGATATCACTGTGTCCCCCAGGCTGGAGTGCAGTGGCACAATCTGAGCTCACATTAAATGCCAACTTTCCATTGCATTGCTTTCTATTCCATTCCTTTCCATTCCATTCCATTCCATTCCATTCCATTCCATTCCACTCCATTCCATTCCACTCCCTTCCATTCCACTCTGCTCCACTCTAATCCACTAAATTCCATTTCATCCGCCTCCCTTCCACTCCATTCCAGTGCTCTCCACTCCACTGCACTCCTCTCCAATATATTCCACTCCATCCTATTTAATTCTGCTCCATTCCACTGCACTCCACTCCACCCCACTCCACTCCACCTCATTCCATTCCATTCTTTCCAATCCCATTCCTCTCCATTCCACTCCACTCCACTTCACTCCATTCCACTCCAGTCCACTTCATTCCATTCCATTACATCCTATTCCCCTCCACCCCACTCCACTCCATTTCATTGCATTCCCTTCAATCCCATTCCTTTCCTCTCCATTCCACTCCACTTCACTCCCCTCTAGTCCACTCCACTCCACTCCACTCCTCTCCATTCCATTACATTTCATTCCATTCCATTCCATGCCTCTCCGTTCCACTACACTACACTCCACTGCACAATATTCCATTACATTCGATTTCATTCCACTACATTCCACTCCTCTCACCTCCTCTGCACTCCATGCCACTGCATTCCACTTCATCCTTTCCCATTCTGCTCCATTTCACGGCACTCCCCTCCACCCGAGTAAACTCCATTTCATTCCATTCCATTCCTTCCCATTCCATTCCACTCCTTTCTACTCCACAACTTTACTCCAGTCCACACTAGTCCACTCCATTCGATTCCATTCCGATTCACTGCATTCTGTTCCATTCCTTTCTTTCAAGAATATCTCACTCTGTCACCCAGCCAGGGGTGCAGAAGCACAATCTCAGCTCACATTTCATTTCAACATTCCATTCCTTTCCATTCCACTCCATCAACTCCACTCCACTCCACTCCAATTAATTCCACTCCACTCCATTCCAGTCCACTACACTTCTTTCCATTCCATCCCATTCCATTCCATTCCTTTCCACTCCACTCAAGTCCACTCCATTCCACTCCATTCCATTATACTCCATTCTATTCCATTCCTTTATTTTGACAGGATCTCATTCTGTCACCCAGGCAGGTGTGCAGTGGCACAATCTCAGCTCACATTACATTTCACCGTTCCATTCCATTACATTCCACTGTACTCCACTCCACTCAATTCCACTCCACTACACTCCAATGCATTCCATTCCATTCTGTTCCATTCCATTACTTTCCATTTCATTTCTTTCTTTTCACAGTATGTCCCTCTGTCACACAGGCTGTAGCATAGTGGCAGAGTCTCAGCACACATTTCTTTTCACCACTCCATTCCATTTCATTCTGCTGTATTCCATTGCACTCCACTGCACCCCACTCCACTCCATCCCATTCCCTTCCATTCCATGCCATTCAATTCCATTCCTTTTTTTCCACAGGATCTCACTCTGTCACAAACCCTGGAGTGCATTGGCACAATGTCAGCTCAGATTTCTTTTCATCATTCCACTGCATTCCATTTCATTCCATTCCATTCCATTCCATTCCATTCCATTCCATTCCATTCCATTCCATTCCATTATATTCGTCTCTAATTCACTCCACTCCACTCCACTCCATTCCATTTCACTCCATCCCATTCCATTTGACTCCATTCCACTGCACTCCACTGCACTGCACTCCACTCCACTCCACTCCATTCCATTCCTTTCCATTTCATTTCATTTCACTCCATTGCATTTCATTCTTTTCTTTCAACAGGATATCACTGTGTCCCCCAGGCTGGAGTACAGTGGCACCATCTCAGCTAACAGTACATGTCAGCTTTCCATTGCATTGCATTCTATTACATTGCATTGCATTCCATTCCATTTCATTCCATTCAATGCCATTCCATTCCATTCTATTCAATTCCATTAGATTCCACTCTGTTCCACACAACTCCACTCCACTCCAATACATTCCATTACATCTGACTCCATTGCACTTTACTCCACTCCACTCAATTCCATTCCATTCCATTCCAATCCACTCCATTCCACTCCACTCCATTCCACTCCACTCCATTCCTCTCCATACCACTCCTGTCCACTCCACTCCTTTCCACTGCATCCCATTCTGTTCTGCTCCATTCCACTGCACTCTATTCCACCCCACTCCACTTCACTTCATTCCATCCCATTCCATTTCTCTCCATTCCCTTCCACTCCTCTTCACTGCACTCCAATTCACTCCACTCCATTCCATTCCATTCCATTCCATTCCATTCCACTGCATTCCATTCCATTCCTTTCTTTCGAGAGTATCTCACTCTGTCACCCAGCCTGGAGCGCAGAGGCCCAATCTCGGCTCACATTTCATTTCACCATTCAATTCCATACCATTCCATTCCATTCCTCTCCACTCCACTGCACTCCAGTCCATTCTACTCCACTCCACTCCATTCCAGGCCACTCCCTTCCTTTCCATTCAATCCCAATTCATTCCACTCCTTTCTACTCCACTACACTCCACTACACTCCATTCAATTCCATTCCACTCCATTCCATTCTATTCCTTTCTTTTGACAGGATCTCACTCTGTCACTCAGGCTGTTGTGGAGTGGCATCATCTCAGCTCACACTTCATTTTACCATTCCATTCTGTTCCATTCCACTGCACTCCAATCCACTCCACTGAATTCCCCTCCACTCCACCGCAATTAATTCCATTTCATTCAATTCCAATCCCTTCCATTCCACTCCTTTCTTTCGACAGGATCTTCCTCTGTCACACAGGCTGTAGCATAGAGGCACCATCTCAGCACACATTTCTTTTCTCCATTCCATTCCGTTTCATTCTGTTCCATTCTGTTCCATTCCATTCCGTTCCACTCCACTCCACTCAACTCCATTCCACTCCACTCCACTCCACTCCACTCCACTCCATTCCACTCTACTCCACTCCTTTGCATTCCGTTTCACTCCATTGCATTCCATTCCTTTCTTAGGACAGGATATCACTGTGTTACCCAGGCTGGAGTGCAGTGGCACAACCTCAGCTCACATTAAATGTCAACATTTCATTGCATTGCATTATATTCCATTCCATTCCATTCCATTCCATTCCATTCCATTCCATTCCATTCCATTCCATTCCATTCCATTTCATTCAACTCCATTCCATTCCACTCCATTCCGTTCCACCCCACTCCACTCCAATCCTCTACATTCCATTTCATCTGACTCCCTTCCACTCCTCTCCAATCCACTGCACTCCCCTCGAATATATTCCACTCAATCCTATTTAATTCCACTCCATTCCACTGCACTCCACTCCACTGCACTCCACTACACTTCATTCCATTCCATTCTTTCCCATTCCATTCCTCTCCATTTCACTCCACTCAACTTCACTCCACACCACTCCAGTCCACTTCATTCCATTCCATTCCATCCTATTCCAATCTACCCTACTCCACTTCATTTCATTGCATTCCCTTCGATCCCATTCCTTTCCTCTTCATTCCACTCCACTTCACTCCCCTATACTCCACTCCACTACATTCTACCCTAATCCCCTCCACTCCACTCCACTCCAAACCACTCCACTCCATTCCATCCCATTCCATTCCATTCCATTCCATTCCATTCCTTTCTTTCCACCGGATCTCACTCTGTCAAAAAGGCTGAAGTTCAGTGGTATAATCTCAGCTCACATTTCTTTTCACCATTCCATTGCTTTCCATTCCATCCCGTTCCATTTTACTCTATTTCACTCCACTCCACTCCACTCCATTCCACCCTATTCCATTCCTTTCCATTCGATTTCACACCATTGCATTCCATTCCTTTGTTTCAAAGGGATATCACGGTGTCACCCAGACTGGAGTGCAGTGGCAGAATCTCAGGTCAAATTACATGTGAACTTTCCATTGAATTGAATTCTATTCCATTGCATTCCATTCCATTCCATTCCAGTGCATTTCATTCCATTCCATTCCATGTCTTTTAATTAAATTCCATTCCTTTCCAATCCGTTCCACTCCACTCCACTCCACCCCACTACATTCTATTACATGTGATTCCATTCCACTCTATTCCACTCCTCTCCATTCCACAGCATTCCACTCTACTCCATTCCACTACATTCCATTCCACTCCACTCCATTCCACAGCAATCCTCTCCACCCCACTCCACTCCACTTCATTCCATTTCATCCCATTCCATTCCAATCCCTTCCATTCCATTCCTTTCTTTCAACAGGATCTCTCTCTGTCACACAGGCTGTAACGTAGTGGTACAATCTCAACACACATTTCTTTTCACCATTCCATTCCATTCCATTCCATTTCATTCCACTCCATTCCATTCCATTCCATTCTATATCATTCCATTCCATCCGCTCTACTCCACTACACCTCAGTCCATTCTGCTCCACTCCACTCCATTCCCCTCCATTCCGTTCCATTTCATCCACTCTACTCCACTCATTCCACTCCACTCCACTCCAATGCATTCCACTCCACTCCATACCACTGTGCTACACTCCACTTCATTTCATTCCATTCCATTCTGTCCCATGCCATTCCTCTCCATTCCACTCCACTCCGCTCCTCTCCATTCCATTCCACTCCACTCCACTCCATTCCATTCCACTGCATTCCACTCCACTCCACTCCATTCCACTCCACTCCATTCCACTCCCCTCCACTCCACTTCACTCCACTCCATTCCATTCCACTCCACTCCATTCAATCCCTTTCTTTCCACAGGATCTCACTCTGTCACAAATACTGGAGTGCAGTGGCACAATCTCAGTGCACATTTCTTTTCACCATTCTATTGCATTCCTTTAAATCCCATTCCATTCCACTCTATTTCAGTCCATTCCACTGCAGTACACTCCATTACGTTCCACTCCATTCTTTTCCATTAGAATCCATTCCACTCCCCTCCACTCCACTCCATTCCATTTCTTTCCGTTCCATTCCATTTCATTTCACTCCATTGCATTCCTATCCTGTCTTTCGACATGCTATCACTGTTTCACCCAGTCTGGAGTGCAGTGGCACAATCTCAGCTCACATTACATGTCAACTTTCCTTTGCATTACATTCTATTCCATTGCATTCCACTGCATTCCCTTCCATTCCATTCCATTCCACTCCATTCAGCTCCACTCCACTCCAGTCCAATACATTCCATTACATCATATTCCATTGCACTCCGTTCCACTCCTCTCCACTCCACTGCACTCCACTCCACTCCATTCCATTCCCTTCCACTCCATTCTACTGCACTCCACCCCACCCCACTCCACTTCATTCCATTCCATTCCGTCCCGTTCCAATCCTCTCCATTCCACTCCACTACACTTCACTCCACTCCTCTCCAGTCCACTCCATTTAATTTCATTCCCCGGCATTCTATCAGATTCCTTTCTTTCTAAGGTATCTCACTCTTTCAACCACCCTGGAGCGATATGGCACAATCTCAGCTCACATTTCATTTCAACATTCTATTCCATTACATTACATTCTATTCTGTTCCACTCCACTCCACTCCATTTCACTCCACTCAACTCAACTCCACTCCACTACACTCCATTACACTACACTACACTCCATTCCACTCCACTGCAATGCACTCCACTCCATTTCATTCCATTTCACTCCATTGCATTCCATTCCTTTCTTTGGACAGGATATCACTGTGTCACCCAGGCTGGAGTGCAGTGGCACAATCTCAGCTCACATTACATGTCAACTTTCCATTCCATTGCGTTCTATTCCAATGCATTCCATTCCATTCCATTCCATTCCATTCCACTCCATTCCATTTCACTCCACTCCACTCCAATCCACTACATTCCATTTCATCAAACTCTCTTCCACTCCATTCCACTCCTCTCCACTCCAGTGCGCTCCACTCCAATATATTCAACTCCATCCTATTTAATTCTGCTCCTTTCCACTTCACTCCATTCCACCCCACTCCACTCTACTACATTCCATTCCATTCCTTCCCATTCCATTCCTCTCCATTCCACTCCACTCCACTTCACTCCACTCCACATCAGTCCACTTCATTCCATTCCATTCCATCCCGTTGTACTCCAACCCACTCCACTCCACTTCAATGCATTCCCTTCCATCCCATTTCTTTCCTCTCCATTCCACTCCACTTCAATCCACTCTACTCAACTCCACTCAACTCCATTCCACTCTACTTCCCTCCTCTCCTCTCCACTCCATTCCATTCCTTTCTTTCCACATGACCCCGCTCTGTCAAAGAGGCTGTAGTTCCGTAGTACAATCCCATCTCACATTTCTTTTCACCATTCCATTGCTTTCCATTCCATCCCATTCCATTCCACTCTATTTCACTACATTCCAATCCATTTCATTCCACTCCATCCCACTTTTTTCAACTCCACTCCACTTAATTCCATTCCATTCCATCACATTCCATTCCACTACACTTCACTCCACTCCCCTCCACTACACTACACTACACTCCCCTCCACTCCACTCCATTCCACTCCAATCCACTCCACTCCAGTCCACTCCACTCCATTCCATTGCAGTCCACTCCTCTCTACTCCATTCCACTCCACTCCATTCCACTCCACTGAATTCCCCTCCACTCCACTCCATTCTACTCCATTCCACTTCACTCTATTCCACTCCACTCCACTCCAATCCACTCCTTTCCTCTCCATTCCACTCCACTCCATTCCATGCCACTCCACTCCATTCTATTCCTTTCTTTCCACAGGATCTCACTCTGTCACAAATGCTGGAGTGCAGTGGCACCATCTCAGCACATTTCTTTTCACCATTCTGTTGTATTCCTTTCCATCCCATTCCATTCCACTCTGTTTCACTCCATTCCACTCCACTCCACTCCATTCCGTTCCACCCCATACCTTTCCATTCGACTCCATTCCACTCCACTCCAATCCACTCCACTCCATTGCATTCCATTCGTTTCCATTCCATTTCACTCCATTGCCTTCCATTCCTTTCTTTCGACCAGCTATCACTGTGTCACCCAGGCTGGAGTGCAATGGCACAATCTCAGCTCACATTACATGTCAACTTTTCTTTGCATTGCATTCTATTCCGTTGCCTTCCACTACAATGCATTCCATTCCAGTCAATTCCATTCTATTCCACTCCATTCCACTCCACTGCACTACACTGCAGTACATTCCATTCCATTCCATTCCATTCATTCCATTCTACTCCATTCCACTCCACTGCACCCCACTCCACTACATTCCATTACATCCGATTGCATTCCACTCCATTCCACTCCTGTCCACTCCACTGCACACCACTCCCCTTTGTTCCATTCCATTCCACACCATTCAAGTGCAGTCCACTCCACCTCACTCCATTCCACTTCATTCCATTCCATTCCATTCAGTCCCATTCCATTCCTCTCCATTCCACTCCACTCCACTTCACTCTCCTCCACTCCTCTGTAGTCCACTCCATTCCATTTCATTCCACGGCATTCCATTCCATTCCTTTCTTTCTAGGGTATCTCACTCTGTCAACCAGCCTGGAGCGCTGTAGCACAATCTCAGCTCACATTTCGTTTCACCATTCCATTCCATTCCACTCCTCTCAACTCTATTCCACACTTCTCCACTTCATTCCATTCCATCCCATTCCATTCCTCTCCATTCCACTATAGTCCACTTCACTCCATCCCACTAAAATCCACTCCAATCCATTCCATACCATTCCATTCCACTGCACTCCATTCTACTCCACTCAGTTCCTCTCCATTCCACTCCAATCTATTTCATTCCATTCCATTTCAATCCCTTCTATTCCACTCCTTCCTTTTGACAGGATCTCCGTCTGTCACACAGGCTGTAGCGTACTGGCACAATCTCAGCACATATTTATTTTCACCATTATCTTCCATTCCATTGTATTCCGTTCCGTTCCATTCCATTCCGTTCAATTTCGTTCCACTCCACTCCACTCCACTCAACTCCATTCCACTTTACTCCACTTAACTCCACTCCATTCCATTCCACTTCACTCTATTCCAGTGCACTCCAATCCACTCCACTCTATTGCACTCAACTCCATTCCACTCCACTGCCCTCCCCTCCACTCCATTCCACTCCACTCAATTCCAATCCATTCCACTACAATCCACTTCCACTCCACTACAATCCACTCCATTCCACTCCACTCCTTTCCACTCTTCTCCACTACAATCCACTCCATTCCACTCCACTCCATTCCACTCTACTCCACTACAATCCACTCCATTCCACTCCACTCCATTCCCTTCCACTGCATTCCATTCCATTCCTCAGCATTCCATTCCATTCTTTCTCTCGACAGTATCTCACTCTGTCACCCAGCCAGGAGTGCAGTAGCGCAATCACAGCTCACATTTCATTTCATCATTCCATTCCTTTCCATTCCATTCATTCAATTCCATTCCACTCCACTCCACTCCACTTCCCTCCATTCCACTCCATTCCAGCCCACTCCACTCCACTATATTCCATTCTGTTCCACTCCATTCCATTCCTTTCTTTCCACAGGATCTCACTCTGTCACAAAGGCTGATGTGCAGTGGCTCAATCTCAGCTCAAATTTCTTTTCACCATTCTATAGCATTCCATTCAATCTTATTCCTTTCCACTCCATATCACTCCACTCCCCTCCTCTCCACTCCATTCCATTCCACTACTTCCCATTCCATCTGACTCCATTCCACTTCACTCCACTCCACTCCACTCCACTCCACTCCATTCCATTCCTTTCCATTCCGTTCTATTTCACTCCATTGCATTCCATTCCTTTCCTTTGACAGGATATCACTGTGTCAGCCAGGCTGGATTCAAATGGCACAATCTCAGCTCACAGTACACATCAGCTTTCCATTGTATTGCACTCTATTCCATTTCATTCAATTCCATTCCATTCTAGTCCATTCCATTCCATTCCACTCCATTCCATTCCATTCCACTCTATTCATTCCATTCCATTCCATTCCATTCCATTCCATTCCATTCCATTCCATTCCATTCCATGCCATTCCACTCTGTTCCACTCTACTCCACTCCACTACACCGCATCCATTACATTGGATTCCATTCCACTCCATTCCACTCCTCTCCACTCTACTGAACTCCACTCCACTCCATTCCACTCGATCCCATTCAATTCCGCTCCATTCCCCTCTACTCCCCTCCACCCCACTCCACTCCACTTCAATCCATTTCATTTCATCCCATTCTATTTCTCTCCATTTCACTCCACTCCACTTCACTCCACTCCACTGCATTCCTGTCCACTGCATTCCATTCCATTTCACTGCATTCCATTCCATTCCTTTCCCTCGAGAGTATCTCACTCTGTCACCCAGCCTGGAGCACAGTGGCACAATCTCAAGTCCCATTTCATTTCAACATTCCATTCCATTCCATTTCACTGCATTCCATTCCATTCCTTTCCCTCGATAGTGTCTCACTCTGTCACCCAGCCTGGAGCACAGTGGCACAATCTCAAGTCCAATTTCATTTCAACATTCCATTCCATTCCATTCCATTCCATTCCATTCCACTCCACTCCAATCCAATCCATTCCACTCGACTCCACTCCTCTCCATTCTAGTCCACTCCACTTCTTTCCATTCCATCTAATTCCAATCCACTCCTTTCCACTCCACTCCACTCCCCTCCATCCCGTTCCATTCCACTCCATTCCATTCCATTCCTTTATTTTGACAGGATCTCACTCTCTCACCCAGGCTTGTGTGCAGTGGCACAATCTTAGCTCACATTTCGTTTCACCATTCCATTCTATTCTATTCCACGGCCCTTCCCTCCACTCCAATCAATTTTACTCCACTCCACTTCAAACCATTTCATTCCATTCCATTCAAATCCACTCCACTCCAGTCCACTCCATTCAACTACACTCCACTCCACTTCACTCCATCCCATTCCACTGCACTCCATTGCACTCCACTCCACTCCAGTCCCCTCTAATCCACTCCATTCCACTCCATTCCACTCCACTCCACTTCATTGACTCCACACAACACCACTCCATTCCACTCTACTCCCCTCTACTCCACTCCACTCCATTCCATTCCATTCCATTCCTTTCTTTCCACAGGATCTCACTATGTCAAAAAGGATGGAGTTCAGTGGTACAATCTCAGCTCACATTTTTTTCACCATTCCATTGCTTTCAATTTCATCCCATTCCATTCCACTCTATTTCACTCCACTCCACTCCACTCCTTTCCATTCCACTCCATCCTATTCCATTCAACTCCAATCCACTCCACTGCATTCCACTCCATTGCATTCCATTCCGTTGGATTTCACACCATTGCATTCCATTCCTTTCCTTAGACTGGATATCATGGTGTCACCCAGGCTGGAGTGTAGTGGCACAATCTCAGCTCGCATTACATGTCAACTTTTCATTGCATTGCATTCTATTCCATTGCATATCATTGCAATCCATTCCAGTGCATTCCATTCCATTCCTTTCCATTCCTTTTCATTCAATTCCACTCTTTTCCACTCCGTTCCACTCCACTCCACTCCATTCCACTACAGTCCATTTCATGTAATTCCATTGCACACCATTCCACTCCTCTCTACTCCACAACACTCCACTCCACTCCATTCCACTACATCCCATTCCATTCCACTCCATTCCACTGCAATCCACAGCAACCCACTCCACTCCACTTCATTCCATTTCATCCCATTCCATTGCATTCCCTTCCATTCCACTCCTTTCTTTCGACAGGATCTCTCTCTGTCACACAGGCTGTAGCGTAGTGGCATAATATCAACACACATTTCTTTTCAACATTCCATTCCATTCCATTCCATTCCATTCCACTCAACTCCACTCCAATCCAGTCCACTCTCCTCCAATCCAATCCATTCCACTCCACTCCATTCCATTTCACTCCACTCAACTCTATTCATTCCACTCCACTCCATTCCAATCCAATCAATTCCACTCCACTCCATCCCACTCTACTCCACTCCACTCCAATCCATTCCACTCCACTCCATCCCACTCCACTCCACTCCACTCCATTCCACTCCATTCCACTCTATTCCAGTCCACTCCACTGTTTCACTCCACTCCATTCCAATCTACTCCACTCCAGTCCACTTCACTCCATTCCATTCCACTCCACTCCATTCCACTTCGCTCCAATCCACTCCACTCCACTCCATTCCAATCCATTCCATTGCGTTCCATTACATTCCACTCCATTCCATTCCATTCCATTCCAGTCCATTCCATTCCTTGCTTTCCATGGGATCTCTCTCTGTCACAAAGGCTGGAATGCAGTGACACAATCTCAGCTCACATTTCTTTACACCATAACATTGCATTCCTTTCCATCCCTTTCCATTCCACTCTATTTCATTCCACTCCACTCGACTCCATTCTATTACATTCCATTTCACTCCATTTAATTTCATTCTCTTCTTTTGACAGGATATCACTGTGTCACCCAGGCTGGAATGCAGTGACAAAATCTCAGCTGACATTACATGTCAACTTTCCATTGCATTTCATTGCTTCCATTGCATTCCATTGCATTCCTTTCCATTCCATTCCATTCCTTTGCACTCCATTCCACTTCACTCAACTCCACTCCACTACATTCCATTGTATATTATTCCATTACACTCCATTCCACTCCTCTCTACTCCACTGCACTTCACTCCACTCCAATCCACTCCATCCCATTTCACTCCTCTCCATTGACCTACTCTCCAGTCCACCCCACTCCACTCCACTTCATTCTGTTCGATTCAATCCCATTCCATTCCACTACATTCCACTCCACTCCCCATCACTCCACTCCACTCCACTCCAATCCACTCCATTCCATTACATTCAACTACATTCCATTCCATTCCTTTCTTTCAAGAGTATCTAACTCTGTCATCCAGGCTGGAACGTAATGGCACAATCACAGCTCACATTTTATTTCACTATTCCATTCCATTCCATTCCACTCCATTCCATTCCACTAAATTCCACTAAATTCCACTAAATTCCCTTCCCTTCCACTCCACTCAACTCCAGTCTGCTCCATTCAACTCCACTCCACTCCACTTCACTCCATCCCATTCCTCTCCACTCCATTCCCTCCACTCCACTCCAGTCCCCTCTACTCCACTCCACTCCATTCTGTTCCACTCCACTCCACTCCACTTCATTCAACTCCACTCCACTGCACTCCATTCCACTCTACACCCCTCTACTCCACTCCACTCCATTCCATTCCATTCCATTCCTTTCTTTCCAGAGGATCTCACTCTGTCATAAAGGATGGATTTCCGTGGTACAATCTCAGCTCACATTTCTATTCACTATTCCATTGTGTTCAATTCCATTCCATTCCATTCCACTCTATTTCCCTCCACTCCGCTCCACTCCACTCCATTCCATTCCACTCCGTCCAATTACATTAGACTCCAATCCACTCCACTCCATTCCACTCCATTACATTGCATTCCATTCCACTTCACACCATTGCATTCCATTCCTTTCTTTCAATCGGATATCACGGTGTCACCAAGGCTGGAATGCAGTGGCTCAATCTCAGCTCGCATTACCTGTCAACTTTCCATTGCATTGCATTCTATTCCATTGCATTCCAGTGCATTCCATTCCAGTGCATTCCATTCCATTCCATTCCAGTGCAATCCATTCCATTCCTTTTCATTCAATTCCATTTGTTTCCACTCCGTTCCACTCCACTCCAATCCACTCCACTCCATTATATTCCATTGCATGTGATTCCCTTCCACTCCATTCCACTCCTCTCCACTCCACAGCACTCAACTACACTCCATTCCACTACATCCCTTTCCATTTCATTGCATTCCACTGCAATCCCCGCTACCCCTCTCCACTCCACTTCATTCCATTTCATCCCATTCTATTCCAATCCCTTCCATTCCGCTCCTGTCTTTCGACAGGATCTCTCTCTGTCACACAGGCTGTAGCATAGTGGCACAATCTCAACACACATTTCTTTTCACCATTCCATTCCATTCAATTTCATTCTGTTACATTACATTTCATTACATTCCACTCCACTCCAGTCCACTCCCCTCCACTCCACACAACTCCAATCCACTCCACTCCACTCTATTCCACTCCACTCCATTCCATTCAATTCCATTCCATTCCGTTTCACTCCATTGCATTCCATTCCTTTCTTTTGACAGGATATCACTGTGTCACAGAGGCTGGAGTGCAGTGGCTCAATCTCCACTCACATTACATGTCAACTTTCCATTGCATTGAATTCTATTCCATTGCATTCCATGCCATTCCATTTCATTCCTTTCCATTCACTTCCATTCCATTCCACTCCGTTACACTCCATTGCACTCCACTCCACTACATTCCATTACGTCTGAATTCATTCCACTTCATTCCACACCTCTCCCCTCCACTGCACTCCACACCAATCCATTCCACTTCATCCCATAACATTCTGCTACATTCCACTGCACTCCACTCCACCCCACTCCACTCAACTTCATTTCAGTCAATTCCATGTAATTCCATTCTTCTCTATTTCACTCCATTCCACTCCTCTCCATTCCACTCCATTCCTTTCCCCTCCACTCCATTCCACTCCACTCCACTCCATTCCAACCCACTCCATTCCACTCCACTCCACTCCAACCCACTCCATTCCACTACACTCCATTTCTCTCCACTCCACTCCCTTCCAGTCCCTTCCAATCCCTTCCACTCCACTCCACTTCAGTCCACTCCACTCAATTGCAATCCACTCCACTCCATTGCACTCCATCCCACTTCACTCCTCTCTACTCCACTGCATTCCACTCCACTACACTCCAATCCACTCCGTTCTACTCCCCTCCATTCCACTCCACTGCATTTCACTTCACTCCATTCCACTCCACTCTACTCCACTCCACTCCACTCCATTCCATTCCATTCCACTCCATTCGATTCCATTCCTTTCTTTCCACAGGATCTCTCTCTGTCACTATGTCTGGAGTGCAGTGGAACAAACCCAACTCACATTTCTTTACACCGTTCCATTGCATTCCATTCCATCCCATTCCATTCCACTCTATTTCATTCCACGGCACTCCACTCCACTCTATCCCATTTCACTCCATCCCATTCCATTCGACTCCATTCCACTTCATTCCACTCCACTCCACTTCATTCCATTCCATTCCATTCCATTCCATTCCATCCATTCCATTCCAGTTCACTCCATTGCATTCCTTTCCTTTCTTTCGACAGGATATCACTGTGTCACCCAGGCTGCTTTGCAGTGGCACAATCTCAGCTCACATTACCTGCCAACTTTCTATTTCATTGTATTCTATTCAATTACATTCCATTGCATTCCATTCCGTTCCGTTCCATTCCATTCCATCTCATTCAAATCCATTCCATTCCACTCCGTTCCACTACACTCCACTCCACTCCACTGCATTCCATTACATCCGTTTCCATTCCATTCCATTCCACTCTTCTCTACTCCACTCCACTCCACTCCACTACATCCCACTCCATCCCATTCCATTCGGCTCCATTCCACTGCACTCCACTCAACCCCAATCCACTCTGCTTCATTCCATCCTATTCCGTTCCATTCCATTCCTCTCCGTACCCCTCCAATCCACTTCACTCCACTCCACTCCACTCCAGTCCACTCCATTTCATTTCATTGCATTCCATTCCATTCCACTCCATTCCATTCAATTCATTTCTTTTGAGAGTATCTCACTTTGTTACCAAGCCTAGAGCACAGTGGCACAATCTCAGTTCACATTTCATTTCACCATTCCATTCTGTTATATTCCATTCAATTCCATTCCATTCCACTCCGTTCCACTCCACTCCACTCTGCTCCACTACAATCCGTTACACTGAATTCCATTCCTTTCCATTCTACTACACTCCACTCCACTCCATTCCATTCCATCCCATTCCATTCTTCTCCATTCCACTGCACTTCACTCCACCCCAATCCACTCCACTTCATTCCTTTCCATTCCATCCCATTCCATTCCTCTCCATTACACTCCAATCAACTTCACTGCACTCCAAGCCATTCCAGTCCACTCCATTTCATTGCATTCCATTCCATTCCATTTGACTCCATTCCATTCCGTTCCTTTCATTTGAGGGTATCTCACTCTTTTACCAAGCCTAGAGCACAGTGGCACAATCTCAGCTCACATTTCATTTCACCATTCCATTCCATTCCACTCCATTCCACTGCACTCCACTCCAATACATTCCATTCCACTTTTTTCCAGTCCACTCCATTCCATTCCATTCCATCCCATCCCATTACATTCCACTCCTTTACACTCCGTTCCACTCCACTCCACTACACTCCACTCTAATCCGTTCCACTCCACTCAACTCCACTGCATTCCACTCAACTCCACTAAATTCCACTCCACTCCATTCCATTTCAATCCATTCCATTCCATTCCATTTCACTCCATTGCATTTCATTCGTTTATTTCAAAAGGATATCACTGTGTCACTCAGGTTTGAGTGTAGTGGCACAATCTCAGCTCACAATACATGTCAACTTTTCATTGCATTGCATTCTATTCCATTGCGTTCCATTCCATTCAATTAAATTCCATTCCATTCCATTGCGTTCCACTCCACTCGACTCCAATCCAGTACATTTCATTTCATCCAATTCCATTCCACTCCTCTCCACTCCACTGCACACCACTCTACTCCGTTCCGCTCCATCCAATTCCATTCTGCTCCATTCCACTGTACTCCACTCCATCGCACTCCACTCCAATTCATTCCATTCCATTCCATCCCACTCTATTCCTCTCCATTCCACTCTACTCCACTTCACTCCATTCCACTCCTCTACAGTCCACTCCATTCCATTCCATTCCATTGCATTCCGTTCTATTCCACTGCATTCCATTGCATTCCTTGCTTTCGTGAGTATTACATTCTGTCACCCAGCCTGGAGCACAGTGGAACAAACTCAGTTCACATTTCATTACTATTCCACTCCACTCCATCCCATTCCATTCTAATCCATTTCATTCCACTCCTTTCCACTTCACTAAAGTCCACTCCACTCCACTCCATTCCATTCTTCTCCATTTCATTCTTTTGACAGGATCTCACTGTCATCCAGGCTGGTTTGCAGTGGCAGAATCTCAGTTCACATTACATTTTACCATTCTTTTCCATTCCATTCCACTGCACTCCACTCCATGCCACTCAATTCCACTCCAATCCACTCCAATTCATTCCATTCCATTCCATTTCTTTCTTTTGACAGGATCTCCCTCTGTCATACAGGCTGTAGCGTAGTGGCACAATCTCAGCACACAATTCTTTTCACAATTCCATTCCATTTCATTTCTTTCTTTTGACAGGATCTCCCTCTGTCATACAGGCTGTAGCGTAGTGGCACAATCTCAGCACACATTTCTTTTCACAATTCCATTCCATTCCATTCCGCTCCATTCCACTGCACTCACTACATCCCACTCCACCGCACTCCATTCCATTCCATTCTACTCCATTCAACTCCTTTCCTTTCTTTCCACAGGATCTCAGTCAATCACAAAGGCTGGAGTGCAGTGGCACAATCTCAGCTCACATTTTTCACCATTCCATTGCATTCCATTCCATCCCATTACAATCCACTCTATTTCGCTCCACTCCGCTCCACTCCACTCCATTCCATTTCATTCCATCCCATCCCATTCGACCCCAGTCCACTCCACTCCACCCCACTCCATTCCATGCTACTCCACTCTACTCCATTCCATTCCTTTCCATTCCGTTTCATTTCACTCCATTGCATTCCATTCCTTTCTTTCGACGGGATATCACTGTGTCACCCAGTCTGGAATGCAGTGGCACAATTTCATCTCACATTACATTTCAACTTTCAATTGCATTGCATTCTATTCCATTGCATTGCATTTTATTCCATTCCATTCCATTCCATTCCACTCTGTTCCACTCCAATCCACTCCACTTCATTCCATTACATGTGATTCCATTCCACTCCACTCCACTCAATTCCATTCCATTCCATTCCAATCCACTCCATTCCACTCCACTACATTCCACTCCACTCCATTCCACTCCTCACCACTCCAGTCCACTCCACTCCTTTCCACTGCATCCCGTTCTATTCCACTCCATTCCACTGCACTCTACTCCACCCCACTCCACTCCACTTCATTCCTTCCTATTCCGACCCTTTTCATTCCTCTCCATTCCCCTTTACTCCTCTTCACTGCACTCCAATTCACTCCATTCCATTCCGTTCCACTGCATTTCATCCATTCCTTTCTTTTGAGAGTATCTCACTCTGTCACACAGCCTGGAGCACAGTGGCACAATCTCAGCTCACATTTCATTTCACCATTCAATTCTATACCATTCCATTCCATTCCTTGCCACTACACTCCACTCCACTCCAATCCATTTCACTCCACTCCACTCCACTACATTCCAGTCCACTCCCCTCCTTTCTGTTCAATCCCATTCCATTCCATTCGTATCCACTCCACTCCACTCCACTCCATTCCATTCCATTCCACTCCATGCCATTCCATTCCATTCTTTTGACAGGATCTCACTCTTTCACTCAGGCTGTTGTGCAGTGGCATCATCTCAGCTCACTTTTCATTTCACCATTCCATTCCATTCTATTCTATTCCATTCCATTCCATTCCACTGCACTCCAATCCACTGCACTCCAATCCACTCCACTCAATTCCACTCCATTCCACTACAATCCATTCCATTCCATTCCATTCCAATCCCTTCAATTCCACTCATTTCTTTCGACAGGACCTCCCACTGTCACACAGGCTGTAGTGTAGACACATCAACCTATATTTCTTTTCACCATTCCATTCCGTTTCGTTCTGTTCCACTCCATTCTGTTCCATTCCATTCCACTCCACTCCACTCCACTGCACTCCATTCCACTCCAGTCCATTCCAATCCACCACTCCACTCCAATCCACTCCACTTCACTCCACTCCATCCCATTCCACTCCACTACATCCCATTCCACTCCACTCCATTCCACTCCACTCCACTCCAATCCATTCAATTTCACTCCATTGCACTCCCTTCCCTTCTTTGGACAGGATGTCACTGTGTGACCCAGGCTGGAGTACATTGGCACAATCTCAGCTCACATTACATGTCAATTTTCCATTGAATTGCGTTCTATTCCATTGCATTCCTTTCCTTTGCATTCCATTCCTTTCCATTCCATTCAATTTCTTTCCACTCCACTCTGTTCCATTCCACTCCACTCCACTCGAATCCACTGCATTACATTTCATCTTACTCCCTTCCAGTCCATTCCACTCCTCTCCACTCCACTGCACTCCACTCCAGTATATTCCACTCCATCCTATTTAATACCGCTCATTCCACTGCACTCCGGTCCAACCCACTGCACTCTACTTCATTCCATTTCATTCCTTCCCATTCCTTTCCTCCCCATTCCACTCCACTCCACTTCACTCCACTCCACAACAGTCCACTTCACTCCATTTCACTCCATCCCATTCCATCCGACCCCACTCCACTCCACTCCACTCCATTCCACTCCATTCCATTCCATTCCATTCGATTTCACATCATCGCATTTCGTTCCTTTCTTTCGACGGGATATCACAGTATCACCCAGGCTGGAGTGCAGTGCACAATCTCAGCTCGCATTACATGTCATCTTTCTATTGCATTACATTATGTTCCATTGCATTACATTCTATTCCATTCCATTCCATTCCATTCCATTCCATTCCATTCCATTCCTTTTCATTCAATTCCATTCCTTTCCACTCCATTCCAATTTAATCCACTCCACTCCACTACAATCCATTACATGTGATTCCATGCCACTCCATTCCACTGCCATCCACTCCAAAACACTCCACTACACTCCATTCCACTCCATCCCATTCCATTCCTCTCCATTCCACTTCATTCCCCTTCCACCCCGCTCCAATCTACATCATTCCATTTAATCGCATTCCATACCAATCCTTCCCATTCCACTCATTTCTTTCGACAGGATCTCTCTCTGACACACAAGCTGTAGCGTAGTGGCACAATCTCACCACATATTTCTTTTCACCGTTCCATTCCATTCCATTCCATTACAATCCATTAGAGTACATTCCACTCCACTCCACTCCAATCCAGTCCACTCTGCTCGACTTCACTGCACTCCACTCCACTCCACTCCATTCCATTTCATTCCACTCCACTCTACTCATTCCACTCCACTCCACTCCCCTCCAATCCATTCCACTCCCCTCCATTCCACTCCACTCCACTCCAATCCACTGCACTCTGTTTCACTACACTCCATTCCCATCCACTCCACTCCACTTCACTCCATTCCATTTCACTCCACTCCATTCCAATCTATTCCACTCTACTCCATTCCCATCCATTCCATTCCATTCCATTCCCCTCCACTCCATTCCACTCCATTTCATTCCACTCTACTCACCTCCACTCCACTCCACTCCATTCTATTTTATTCTATTACAATCTTTTTCACTCCATTGAATTCCATTCCTTTCTTTTGACAGGATATACCTTTGTCACCCAGGCTGGTATACAGTGGCACAATCTCAGCTCACATTACATGTCAACTTTCCATTGCATTGCATTCTTTCCATTGCATCCCATTGCATTCCTTTCCATTCCATTCCTTTCCATTCCATTCCATTCCATTCCACTCAACTCCACTCCTCTACTTTCCATTATTTATGATTGCATTACACTCCATTGCGCTCATCTCCACTCCACTGCACTTCACTCCCCTCCACTCCACTCCATCCCATTGCATTCCACTCCATTCCTGTGCACTCCACTCCACCCCACTCCACTCCACTTCATTCCATTCCATTCCATCACTTTCCATTCCACTCCACTCCACTCCACTCAACATCACTCCACTCTACTCCATTCCATTCCATTCCATTCCATTCCATTCCACTTCACTCCACTCCACTCCGCTCCGCTCCACTCCACTCCACTCCACTCCATTCCATTCCATTCCATTCCATTCCATTCCATTCCACTCTATTCCATTCCATTCCTTTCTTTTGACAGTATTTCAGTCTGTTACAAAGCCTAGAGTGCAGTGGCACAATCTCAGCTCACATTTCATTTCGCCATTCCATTCCATTCCTTTCCATTCTATTCCATTCAATTCCATTCCATTTTACTCCATTCCCTCCACTCCACTCCACTCCACTACATTCCATTCCACTCCATTGCACTCCTCTCCACTCCACTGCACTCAACTCCTCTCCATTCCACTCCATCCCATTCCATTCGGCTCCATTCGAGTGCACTCAAATCCACCCCAATCCCCTCCACTTCATTCCATTCAATTCCATCCCATTCAATTTCACTCCATTGCATTCCATTCCTTCCTTTTGACAGGATATCACTGTGTCACCCAGGCTGCTGTGCAGTGTCACAATCTCAGCTCACATTACATGTCAACTTTCCATTGTGTTGTGTTCTGTTCCATTTCATTCCATTCCATTCCATTCCACTCCATTCTGTTCCATTCAATTCCATTCCATTCCACTTCATTCCACTCCACTCCACTCTACTACATTCAATTACTTCCGATTCCATTCCACTTCATTCCACTCCTGTCCACTCCACTGCACTCCACTCCACTCCATTCCATTATATCCCATTCCATTCCACTCCATTCCACTCCACTCCACTCCACTTCACTGCATTCCACTCCATTCCATTTCAGTCCATCCCATTCCATTCGAGTCCATTCCACTCCACTTCACTCCATTTCACTCCATTCCACTCCCTTCCGTTCCTTTCCATTCCATTTCATTTCACTCCTTTGCATTCCATTTCTTTCTTTCAACAGGATATCACTGTTTCCCCCAGGCTGGAATGCAGTGGCACAATCTCATCTCACATTACATGTCAACTTTCAATTCCATGGCATTATATTCCATTCCATTCCGTTGCATTCCATTCCATTCCTTTCCATTCCATTCCATTCCATTCCATTCCATTCCATTCCATTCCATTCCACTCCACTCCACTCTACTTCATTCCATTATGTCCTATTCCTCTTCACTCCACTCCACTCCACTACATTTCATTACATCTGATTCCATTCCACTCCATTCTGCTACTCTCCACTCCACTGCACTCCACTGCACTCCATTCCACTCCATCCCATTCCATTACTCTCCAATCCACTGCACTCCACTCCACCCCACTCCACTCCACTGCATTCCATTCCATTCCATCCCTTTCCATTCCTCTCCATTCCACTCCAGTTCACTCCACGCCATTCCCTCCAGTCCACACCATTCCATTCCCTTCCATTCCATAGCATTCCATTCCATTCCTTTTTCCGAGAGTATCTCACTATGTCACCCAGCCTGGAGCACAGTGCCATAATCTCAGCTCACATTTCACCATTCCATTCTACTCCTTTCCTTTCCATTGTATTCCACTACACTACACTCCTCTCTTCTCCACTCCAATTGATTCTACTACAATCCACTCCACTCGATTCCAGTCCACTCCACTCATTTCCATTCCACCCCATTCCATTCCACTCCTTTCCACTCCACTCCACTCTACTCCAGTCCTCTCCATTCCATTCCACTCCATTCCATCCCATTCCTTTCTTTTGACAGGATCTCCCACTGTCACCCAAGCTGGTGTGCAGTGGCTCAATCTCAACTCACATTTCATTTCACCATTCCATTCCATTACACTGCACTCCACTCCATGCAATTCAATTCCACTCCACTCCACTTCAGTACATTCCATTCCATTCCATTCCAATCCCTTCTCTTCCACTCCTTTCTTTTGACAGGATCTCCCTCTGTCACACGGGCTGTAGCTTAGTGGCACAATCTCAGCACACATTTTTTTTTCACCATTCCATTGTGTTCTGTTCGTTTCCGTTACATTCCGTTCCATTATATTCTGCTCTGTTCCACTTCACTCCCTTACACTTCATTCCAATCAATTCCATTCCACTCCACTCCACTCCACTCCATTCCAATCTACTCCATTCCATTCCAATCTACTCCATTCCACTCCACTCCACTCGAATCCACTCCTCTCCACTCCATTCAATTCCACACAATTCCACTGCACTCCTCTCCACACCACTCCGCTCCACTGCACTCCATTCCACTGCACTCCATTCCACTCCACTCCAGTCCACTCCACTCACTCCACTCCACTGCCTTCCTTTCCACTCCATTCCACTCCATTCCACTGCACTCCATTTCACTCCACTCCCTTCCACTCTACTCCACTTCATTCCATTTCATTCCTTTCTTTCCACCGGATCTCTCTCTGTCACAAAGGCTGCAGTGCAGTTGCACAATCTAACCTTTCCTATCTTTACACCATTCCATTGCATGCCATTCCATCCCTTTCCATTCCACTCTATTTCACTCCACTCCACTCCACTCTATCCCATTTCACTCCATTCCATGCCATTCGACTCCAATCCACTCCACTCCCCTCAACTCCATTCCATTCCATTCTATTCCATTCCATTGCACTCCATTGCATTCCATTCCTTTCTTTTAACAAGATATCACCGTGTCACCCAGGTTGGAGTGCAGTGGCAGAATCTCAGCTCACATTACGTGTCAACTTTCCATCTCATTGCATTCTATTCAATTGCATTCCATTCCATTCCATTTTTTCCCATTCCATTTCATTCAATTCCATTCCATTCCACTCCCTTCCACTCCACTCCGCTAAACTCAACTACATTCCATTACATCTGATTCCTTTCCACTCCATTCTAATCCTCTCCACTCCACTGCACTCCATTCCACTCCATCCCATGGCATTCGGCTCCATTCCACTGTACTCCTCTCAATTCCAATCCAATCCACTCCACTTCATACCATTCCATTCCATCCCATTCCATTCCTCTCCATTCCTCTCCAATCCACTTCACTCCTCTCAACTCCACTCCAGTCCACTCCATTTCATTGCATTCCATTCAATTCCATTTAACTCCCTTCCATTCCTTTCCTTTCTTTCGACAGTATCTCACTCTGTTATCAAGCCTAGAGCCCAGTGGCACAATCTCAGCTCACATTTAATTTCACCATTCCATTCCATTCAATTGCTTTAAATTCCATTCCATTCCACTCCGTTCCACTCCACTCCACTACATTCCATTCCAATCCATTCCACTCCTCTCCACTCCACTCCATTACCCTCCATCCCATTCCGTTCAGTTCCATTCCACTGCACTCCACTCCTCCCCAATCCACTCCACTTCATTCCATTCCATTACATCTCATTCCTTTCCTCTCCATTCCACTCCAATCCACTTCTCTCCACTCCACTGCACTCCAGTCCACTCCATTTCATTGAATTCCATTCCATTCCCTTCCATTCCATTCCTTTCTTTCTAGAATATCTCACTCTGTTTCCAAGCCTAGAGCTCAGTGGCACAATCTCATCTCACATTTCATTTCACCATTCCATTCCATTACATTCTATTCCATTAAACTCCATTCCATTCCACTCTGTTCCACTCCACTCCACTCAACTACATTCCATTACATCCGATTCCATTCCACTCCATTTCATTCCTCTCCACTCCCCTACACTCCATTTCACTCCATCCCATTCCATTCAGTTCCATTCCACTGCACTCCACTCCAGCCCAATCCACTCCACTTCATTCCATCCCATTCCATTCCTCTCCATTCCACTCCAATCCACATCACTCCACTCCACTCCATTCCATTCCATTCCAATCCATTCCATTCCATTCCGTTCTTTTGACAGGATCTCACTCTGTCACCCAGACTGCTGTGCAGTGGCTCAATCCCAGCTCACTTTTCCTTTCAGCATTCCATTCCATTCCATTGCACTGCACTCCACTCCATGCCACTCAATTCCACTCCACTACACTTCAGTCCATTCCATTCCATTCCAATCCCTTCTATTCCACTCCTTTCTTTCGACACAATCTCCCTCTGTCACACGGGCTGTAGCTTAGTCGCACAATCCCAGCACACATCTTTTTTCACCATTCCATTGTGTTCCATTCCGTTTTGTTCCATTCCGTTCCATTCCGTTCTGCTTCGTTCCACTCCACTCCCCTACAGTCCATTCCACTCCACGCCACTCCACTCCACTCCATTCCAATCTATTCTATTCCACTCCACTCCACTCCAATCCACTCCTCTCCACTAGATTCCATTCCACGCAATTCCACTGCACTCCACTCCATCCCCCTCCACTCCACTCCACTGCACTCCATTCCACTCCATTACAGTCCACTCCATTCTGCTCCATTGCATTCTGTTCCACCCCTCTCGAATCCATTCCACTCCACTCCATTTCACTCCACTCCATTCCACTCCATTCCACTCCACTCCATTCAACTCCACTCCATTCCATTCCACACCATTCCATTCCATTTCTTTCTTTCCACTGGATCTCTCTCTTTCACAAAGGCTGTAGTACAGGGGCAAAATCTAAGCTTACCTATGTTTACTCCATTCCGTTGTATTCCATTCCATCCCATTCCATTCCACTCTATTTCTCTCCACCCCACTCCACTCCACTCTATCCCATTTCAATCCATTCCATGCCATTCTACTCCAATCCACTCCATTCCACTCAATTCCATTCCATTCCATTCCATTCTATTCCATTCCATTGCACTCCATTGCATCCCATTCCTTTCTTTCAACAAGATATCACTGTGTCACCCCAGTTGGACTGCAGTGGCACAATCTCAGCTCACATTACATGTTAACATTCCATTTCATTGCCTTCTATTTAATTGCATTCCTTTGCATTCCATTCCATTCCATTCCATTCCCTTCCATTCCATTCCATTCTATTCCATTAAATTCCATTCCATTCCACTCCACTCCACTCCACTACATTCCATTGCAATCAATTCCACTCCTCTCCACTCCACTCCACTCCATTAACCTCCATCCCATTCCATTCGGTTCCATTCCTCTGCACTCCACTCCACCCCAATCCACTCCATTTCATTACATTCCATTACATCCCATTCCATTCCTCTCCATTCCCCTCCAATCCACTTCACTCCACTCCACTGCTGTCCACTCTATTTCACTGCATTCCATTGCATTCCATTCTAATCCATTCCATTCCATTCCTTTCTTTAGAAAGTATCTCACTCTGTTACCAAGCCTAGAATGCAGTGGCACAATCGCAGCTTACATTTCATTTCACCATTCCATTCCATTCTATTCCATTAAATTCCATTCCATTCCACTCCTTTCCAGTCCACTCCACTCCACTCCACTACATTCCATTCCAATCCATTCCACTCCTCTCCACTCCACTTCACTCAACTCCACTCCTTTACCCTCCATCCCATGCCATTCGGTTCCATTCCACTGCACACCATTGCACCCCAATCCACTCCACTTCATTCCACTCCATTACATCCCATTCCATTCCATTCCATTCTATTCCATTCATCTCCACTCCACTCCACACCAATCCATTCCACTCCATTCCAGTCCACTCCTCTCCATTCCATTCCATTCCATTCCATCCCATTCCATTCCACTCATTTCCACTCTGTTCCAGTTCACTCCATTCCACTCCACTCCACTCCACTCCATTCCACTCCACTCAATTCCACTGCATTCCACTCCACTAAATTCCACTCCACTCCATTCCATTCTATTCAATTTCACTCCATTGCCTTCCATTCCTTACTTTAGACAGGATATCATTGTGTCACCCAGGCTTGAGTGCAGTGGCACAATCTCAGCTCACACTACATGTCAACATTCCATTGCGTTGCATTCGATTGCATTGCATTGAATTCCATTCCATTCCATTCAATTATATTAAATTCCATTCCGTTCCACTCCACTCCACAATTTTTCATTACATCTGATTCCATTCCACTCCATTCCACTCCTCTCCACCCCACTGCACACCACTCCACTCCATTCCAGTCCATCCCTTTCCATTCCGCTCCATTCCACTTCACTCCACTCCACCCAACTCCACTCCAATTCATTTCATTCCTTTCCATCCCGTTCCAGTCCTCTCCATTCCACTCTACTCCACTGCACTCCATTCCACTCTACTGCAGTCCACTCCATTAAATTCCATTCCATTGCATTCCCTTCCATTCCTTTCTTTTGAGAGTATCTCATTCTGTCACACAGCCTGGAGCGCAATGGCACAAACGCCATTCACATTTCATTTCCATGCAGTTCCACTCCATTTCATTCCATTCCATTCCATTCCATTCCATTTCATACCATTCCATTCCATTCCACTCCTTACCACTCCACTCCAGTCTACTCCACTCCACTCCATTCCATTCCATTCCATTCTACTCCTTTCCATTACATTCCTTTCTTTTGACAGGATCTCACTCTGACATTCATGCTGGTGTGCATTGGCACAATCTCAACTCGCATTTCATTTCACCATTCCATTCCATTCCACTGCACTCCACTCCAACCCACTGAATTCCACTCCACTCCCCTCCACTCCACTCCATTCCATTCCACTACACTCCCCTACACTCCAATCCACTCCATTCCACTCCACTCCATTCCACTTCACTGCACCCCACTCCTTTACACTACACTACACTCTAACCCACTTCACTCCACTCCACTCCTCTCCATTCCATTCCATTACACTCCATTCCATTCCTTTCTTTCTTTCTACAGGATCTCACTCTGTCACAAATTCTGGAGTGCAATGGCACAATTGCAGCTCACATTTCTTTTCACCATTCCGTTGCAATAAATTCCATTCCATTCCTTTCTTTCTACAAGATCTCACTCTGTCACAAAGGCTGGAATGCACTCTCACAATCTCAGCTCACATTACTTTTCACCATTCCATTGCATTCCTTTCCATCCATTGCATTCCACTCTATTTCACTCCACTCCACTCTGTTCCACTCCATTCCATTCCATGCCACTCCACTCCACTCTTCTTCTCTCCCTACCTCTCAATTCCATTCCACTCTATTCCATTCCATTCCACTCCACTCCACTCCATTCCACTCCAATAAACTCCATTCCATGCCACTCCACTCCATTCTATTCCACTTCACTCCATTCCATTCATTTCCGTTCCATTCCTCTCCATTCCATTCCACTCTACTCCATTCCATTATATTCCACTCCACTCCATTCCTGTCCACTCCACTCCACTCCATTCCATTCCTTTCGATTCCATTCCAATCCACTCCTCCCCACTCCATTCCTTTCCATTCCATTCCATTCCATTCCATTACATTATATTACATTACATTACACTCTACTCCACTCCATTCTACTCCATTCCACTCCACTCCACTCCACTTTACTCCACTTCACTTCATGCCATTCCACTCCATTCCATTCCATTCCTTTCTTTCCACAGGAACTCCCTCTCTAACAAAGACTGGAGTGCAGTGGAACAATCTCAGCTCACATTTCTTTCCAACTTTCCATTGTATTCCACTCCATCCCTTTCCATTCCACTCTATTTCTTTCCACTCCACTCCTCTCCACTCCATTCCATTCCACTCCATCCCATTCCATTAGACTCCTTTCTACTCCACTGCACTCCACTCCACTCCATTCCACCCCACTCAATTCCCCTCCACTCCACTCTACTCCATTCCACTCTACTCCATTGCATTCCACTCCACCCCACTCCATTCCATTCCATTCTACTCCACTCCATTCCACTCCACTCCACTCCATTCCACTCCACTCCATTCCCTTATACTCCACTCCACTTCATTCCCTTCGACTCCACTCAACTCCACTCCATTCAATTCCTTTCGATTCCATTCCAATCCACTCCTCCCTACTCCATTCCATTCCATTCCATTCCATTCCATTCCATTACATTCCATTACATTCCACTCTACTCCACTCCACTCTACGCCATTCCACTCCATTCCAGTCCACTCCACTCCACTCGACTCCACTGCACTCTACTCCACTCCACTCTATTCCATTCCACACCATTCCATTCCATTCCTTTCTTTCCACAGGAACTCTCTCTGTCACAAAGTCAGTGGTGCAGGGGCGCAATCTCAGCTCACATTTCTTTCCAGCATTCCATTGCATTCCATTCCATCCCTTTTCATTCCACTCTATTTCTTTCCACTCCACTCTTCTGCACTCCATTCTATTCCACTCCATCCCATTCAATTCAACTCCATTCCCCTCCATTCTACTCCACTCCACTCCATTCCACCGCACTCAATTAACCTCCACTCCACTCCACTCCACTCCATTTCATTCCACTCCAATCCAGAGCGTTCCACTCCAATCCAGAGCGTTCCACTCCACCCCACTCCCTTCCATTCCATTCTACTCCATTCCATTCCACTCCACTCCACTCCATTCCACTCCTCTCCACTCCATTCCACTCTATCTCACTCCGTTCCACTCCACTCCACTCCACTCCATTCCATTCCATTCCATTCCACTGCACTCCACTCCTCTTCATTCCCTTCCATGCCATCCCATTCCCTTCCTTTCCATTCCACTCCACTCCACTTCACTCCACTCGCCTCAACTCCAGTTCAGTCCATTCCATTCCATTCCACTGTATTCCATTCCTTTTCTTTCTTTGGAGAGTATCTCACCCTGTAACCCACCCTGGGGTGCAGTGGCACAATCTCAGCTCACATTTCATTTCACCACTCCGTTCCCTTCCATTCAATTCCAATCCACTCTTCTCCACTCCACTCCAATCCATTCCACTCCACTCCACACCACTCCATTCCAGTCCACTCTACTTTTTTGCTTTCCATCCCATTCCATTCCAGTTCTTTCCACCCCTCTCCACTCCATTTCGTTCAATTTGACTCCATTCCATTCCATTCCTTTCTTTTGACAAGATCTCACACTGACACCCAGACTGGTGTGCAGCTGCACAATCTCAGCTCACATTTCCTTTCACCATTCCATTCCATTCCTTTCTATTCCATTCTATTCCATTCCACGGCACTCCACCCCAGTCCACTCAATTCCACTACACTACACTCCAATCCATGCCATTCCATTTCATTCCAATCCCTTCAATACCACTCCTTTCTTTTGACAGGATCTCCCTCTGTCCCACAGGCTGTAGCGTAGTGGCACAATTTCAGCACACATTTCTTTTCACCATTCTATTCCATTCCATTCTTTTCCATTACATTCCATTCCTCTCCACTCCATTCCACTCCACTCCACTTCACTCCACTCCATTCCACTCCACTCCATTCCTCTCCACTCCACTGATTTCCATTCCAATCCACTCCACTCCACTCCAATCCACTACACTCCATTCCACTGCACTCCACTCCATTCCACTCAATTCTACTCCACTCCATTCAACTCCACTCAACTCCACTCCATGCCATTTCACTCCACTCCACTCCAGTCCACTCCACTCCATTCCATTCTACTCCTCTCCACTCCAATCCATTCCACACCATTCCACTCCATTCCATTCCCCTCCACTCCACTGCACTCCATCCACTCAATTTCATTCCATTCCACTCAATTCCATTCCATTATGTTCTTTCCACAGGATCTCACTCTGCCATAAAGGCTGGGGTGCAGTGACACAATCTCATCTCACATTTATTTTCACCATTCCATTTCATTCCATTCCATCCCTTTCTATTCTGCTCTATTTCACTCCACTCCACTCCACTCCACTCCATTCCATTCCACTCCATCCCATTCCATTCCACTCAATTCCACTTCACTCCACTTCACTCCAGGCCATTCCATATATTCCATTCCATTTCATTCCATTGCCTTCCATTGCTTTAATTCGACAGGATATCACTGTGTCAGGAAGGAGTGCAGTGGCACAATCGCAGCTCACATTACATGTCAACTTTCCATTGAATTGCTTTCTATTCCATTGCATTAAATTGCATTCCATTCCACTCCATTCCATTCCATTCAATTCCATTCCTTTCCACTCCGTTCAGCTCCACTCCCCTCCACTCCACTACATTCCATTGCAACCATTTCCATTACATTGCATTCCACTCCTCTCCACTCCACTGCTCTCTACTCCACTCCATTCCACTCCATCCCATTGCATTCCGCTCCATTCCACTGCACTCCACTCCCTCCCACTCCATTCCACCTCATTGCATTCCATCCCATAACATTCCTCTCCATTCCACTCCTCTCCACTTCACTCCACTCCACTCCAGTCCACTCCATTCCATTCCCTTCCTCTGCATTCCCTTCAATTCCTTTCTTTCAAGAGTATCTCACTCTTTCAACCAGGCTGGAAGCCAGTTGCACAATCTCAGCTCACATTTCTTTGCACCATTCCATTCCATTTCATTCTATTCCATTCCATTCCACTCCATTCCACTCCAATCCTCTCCACTCCACTCCATTCCACTCCTCTCCACTCCAGTCCAGTGCACTACACTCCATTCCCCTCCACTCCACTCAATAGCACTGCACTCCATTGCTCTCCACTACACTTCACCCCATTCCATTCCACTCCACTCCACTATAGTCCACTCGACTGCATTCCACTCCACTCCACTCCACTCCACTCCACTCCATTCCACTCCATTCCACTCTACTCCATTCCACTCTACTCCATTCCATTCCATTCCATTCCATTCCACTCCATTGCATTCCATTACTTTCTTTCCATGGGATCTCACTCTGTCATAAACTCTGCATTGCAGTGGCACAATATCGGCTCACATTTCTTTTCACCATTCCGTTACATTACATTCTATCCCATTCCATTCCACTCTATTTCACTGCACTCCACTCGACTCCATTCCATTCCATTCCATCCCATTCCTTTCGACTCCATTCCACTTCACTCCACTCCACTCCACTCCATTCCATTCCATTCTATACATTCCATTCCATTTCAATCCATTGCATTTCATTGCTTTCTTTCGACAGGATATCACTCTGTCACTTAGGAATGAGTGCTGTGGTACAATCGCAGCTCACATTACATGTCAACTTTCCAATGCATTGCCTTACATTCTATTGTTTTCCTTTGCATTCCATTCCATTCCTTTCCACTTCATTCCTTTCCATTCCATTCAATTCCATTCTTTCCACTCCGCTGCACTTTACTTCACTCCACTCCACTACATTCCATTACATCCTTTTCCATTACACTCCATTCCAATCCTCTCCACTCCACTTCTCTCCACTCCACTCCATTCCACTCCATTCCATAACATTCCTCTCCATTCCACTGCAATCCACTCCACCCCACTCCACTCCACCTCATTCCATTCCATCCCATAACATTCCTCTCCATTCCACTCCACTCCACTCCAGTCCACCCCACTCCACTCCATCTCATTCCATTCCATCACATAACATTCCTCCCCATTCCCCTCCACTCCACTCCACTCCACTCCAGTCCACTCCATGCTATTCCATTCCATTCCATTCCATTCCATTCCATTGTATTCCATTCCACTGCATTCCTTTCTTTCGAGATTGTCTCACTCTTTCAAGCAGGCTGGAGGGCAGTGGCACAATCTCAGCTCACATTTCATTGGACAATACCATCCACTTCATTCCATTCCATTCTATTCCACTCCAATCAATTCCACTCCACTCTACTCCACTCCATTCCAGTCCACTCCACTCCTTTCCATTCCATCCCATTCCATTCCACTCCTTTCCACTCCACTTCACTGCATTCCATTCCATTTCATTCCATTCCTCACTATTCCATTCCATTCCTTTCTTTTGACAGGATCTCTCTTTGTCAGCAAGACCGGTGTACAGTGGAACAATCTCAGCTCACATTTCAATTCACCATTCCATTCCATTCCATTGTACTGCACTCCACACCACTCCACTCAATTTCACTCCACTGCACTACAATCCATTCCATTCCATTCCAATCGCTTCCATTCCACTTTTTTCTTTCGACAGTGTCTCCCTCTGTCACACTGGTTGCAGCATAGTGACACTATCTCAGTACACATTTCTTTTCACCATTCCATTCCGTCCAATTTCATCCAACTCTTTTCCACTCCACTCTACTCCACTACATTCCACTCCACTCCCTTCTACTCCACTCCACTCCATTCCACTCCACTCCATTCCATTCCACTGCATTCCCCTCCACTCCACTCTATTTCACTTCTTTCCAATCCACTCCATTCCACTCCACTCCACTCCATTCCACTCCACTCCATTCCACTGCACACCACTCCACTCCATTCTATTCCACTCCACTCCATTCCATTCCTTTCTTTCCACAGGATCTCACTCTGTCACAAATGCTGGAGTACAATGGCACAATCTCAGCTCACATTTCTTTTCACCATTCTATTGCATTCCTTTCCATCCCATTCCATTCCACTCTATTTCACTCCATTCCACTCCACTGTATTCTGCTCCATCCCTTTCCATTCGACTCCCTTCCTCTACCCTCCACTCCACTCCATTGCATTCCATTCGATTCCATTCCATTTCACTCCATTGCATTCCATTCCTTTCTTTCAACAGGCTATCACTGTGTCACCCAGGCTGGAGTGCACTGGTGCAATCTCAGCTCACATTACATGTCATCTTTCCAATGCATTGCATTCTATTCCATTGCATTCCACCGCATTCATTTCCATTCCATTCAAATCCATTCATTCCAGTCTATTCCACTCCACTCAAATCCACTCTGCTACATTCCATTGCATCTGATTCCTTTCCTCTCCATTACACTCCTCTGCATTCCACTCCACTCCATTCCATTCCATTCCATTCCACTCCATTCAACTGCAATCCACTTCACCCCACTCCACTCTACTTTATTCTATTCCATTCCGTCCCATTCTATTCCTCTCCATTCCACTCCACTCCACTTCACCCCTTTCCACTCCTCTCCAGCACATTCCATTCCATTCCATCCCATGACATTCCATTCTATTCCTTTCTTTCCAGAGTATCTCACTCTGTCAACCAGCCTGGAGCGCTGTTGCAGAATCTCAGCTCACGTTTCATTTCAACATTCCATTCCATTCCATTCCACTCCTCTCAAATCAACTCCACTCCACTTCACTCCATTCGATGCCATTCCATTCCTCCCCATTCCACTCCAGTCCACTTCACTCCACTCCAATAAAGTCCACTCCATTTCATTCCATACCATTCCATTCCACTGCACTCCATTCCACTCCACTCAATTCCTCTCCACTCCACTCCTATCCAGTCCATTCCGATCCATTCCAATCCCTTCCATTCCACGCCTTTCTTTCGACAGGATCTCCGTCTGTCACACAGGCTGTAGCACAGTGGCACAATCTCAGCACAAATTTATTTACACCATTCCATTGCATTCCATTGCACTCCATTCTGCTCTGTTCCATTCCGTTCAATTTCTTTCCACTCCACGCCACTCCACTCCACTCCATTTCACTCCACTACATTCCACTCCACTCCACTGAACTCCATTACACTCAACTCCATTCCATTCCATTTCACTCCATTCCAATCCACTCCACTCCACTTTACTCTACTCCTTTGCACTCCACTGAATTCCACTCCACTGCACTCCACTCCACTCCATTCCAATCCACTCCACTACAATCCATTCCACTACAATCCACTCCACTCCACTCTAATGCACTCCATTCCACTCCACTTCACTTCACTCCATTCCAGTCCACTCCATTTCTTTCCCTTCCATTGCAATCCATTCCACGCCTTTCCACTCCATACCGCTCCACTTCACTCCATTCCATTCCAGTACACTCCATTTCATTCCATTCCTTTCTGCTCACAGGACCTCACTCTGTCACCCAAGCTGGTGTGCAGTGACACAATCTCAGCTCACATTTCATTTCACCATTACATTCAATTCCATTCCACTGCACTCCACTCCATTCCATTCATTTCCACTCCATTCCACTCCCATCCATTCTATTCCATTCCATTCCTATCCCTTCCATTCCATTCCTTTCTTTTGACAGCATCTCCCACTGTCCCACAGGCTGTTGAGTAGTGGTACAATCTCTGCACACATTTCTTTTCACCATTCCATTGCATTCCATTCTGTTCCCTTCCATTCCATTTTGTTCCACTCGGTTCCAGTCTACTCCACTCCACTCCACTCCACTCCATTCCACTCCATGCCATTCACTCCACTCTACTTCACTCCATTTCACTCTACTGTATTTCACTCCACTCCACTCCAGTCCATCCCACTCCACTCTATTCCACTCCATTCCACTCCACTCCATTCCACTCCAGTCCACTCCACACCATTCCACTCCACTCCACTCCATTCCACTCCACTCCATTCCACTCCACTGAACTCCAATTCACTCCATTCCATTCCATTCCATTCCACTCCATTCCATTCCATTACTTTCTTTCCACAGCATCTCACTCTGTCATAAATGCTGGAGTGCGGTGGCACAATCTCATCTCACATTTCTTTTCACCATTCCATTGCATTCCATTCCATCCCATTCTATTCCACTCTATTTCACTCAACTGCACTCCATTAGACTCCATTCCATTCCACTCCATCCCATTCCATTCAACTCCATTCCACTCTCCACTCGGCTGCTCTCCACTCCATTCCATTCCACTCCATCCCATTCCATTCCGTTCCATTACACTGCACTCCACTCCACCCCACTACACTCCACCTCTTTCCATTCCATCCTATAACATTCCTCTCCATTCCACTCCACTCCACATAACTCCACTCCACTCCACTCCAGTCCACTCCATTCCATTCCATTCCATTCCATTCTATTCCATTCCATTCCATTCCATTCCATTCCATTCCACTCCATTCCCTTCCACTCCATTGCATTCCATTCCATTTTTTTCTTCCGAGAATATCTCACTCTTTCATCCAGACTGGAGGGCAGTGGCACAATCTCAGCTCACATTTCATTGCATCCTTCCTTTCCATTTCATTCCATTCCATTCTATTCCATTTCATTCCACTCCACTCCACTCCATTTCATTCCACTCCACTCCACTCCACTCCAGTCCACTACACTGCATTCCCCTCCACTCCACTCAACTGCACTCCACTCCACTCCATTCCACTCCATTCCACTCCACTCCATTCCACTCCACTCCACTCCATTCCATTCCACTCCATTCCACTCCAGTCCACTCCACTCCATGCCACTCCACTCCAATCCAATCTATTCCTCTCTATTCCATTCCACTCCACTCCACAGCACTCCACTCCACTCCGCTGCACTCCACTCCACTCCGCTGCACTCCACTCCACTCCATTCCATTCCATTCCACTCCATTCCATTACTTTCTTTCTACAGGATCTCACTCTGTCATAAAAGCTGTATTGCAGTGGCACAATATCAGCTAACGTTTCTTTTCACCCTTCCTTTCCATTCCATTCCATCCCATTACATTCCACTCTATTTCACTCGACTCCATTCCATTCCACTTCATCACATTCCATTCGACTGCATTCCACTTCACTCCACTGCACTCCACTCCACTCCATTCAGTTCCATTTCAATCCATTGCATTCCATTGCTTTCTTTCGACAGGATATCACTCTGTCACTCAGGAAGGAGTGCAGTGGCACAATCGTAGCTCACATTACATTTCAACTTTCCATTTCATTGCTTTCTATTCCATTGCATTCCATTCCGTTCCATTCCACTCCATTTCATTTCATTCAATTCCATTCCTTTCCCCTCCATTCCACTCCACTCCAATCCACTGGACCACTTTCGATTACATCTTTTTCCATTACACTCAATTCCACTCCTCTCCACTCCACTGCTCTCCACTCCACTCCATCTCATTCCATTCCATCCAATAACATTCCTCTCCATTCGACTCCACTCCACTTCACTCCACTCCACTCCAGTCCACTCTGTTCCATTCCATTCTATTCCTTTCCATTCCTTTCTACTGCATTCCATTCTAGTACGTTCTTTCGAGAGTGTCTCACTCTTTCAACCATCCTGGATGGCAGTAACACAATCTCAACTCACATTTCGTTGCACCATTCCATCCAGTCAATTCCATTCCATTCCATTTCACTCCACTCCACTCCACTCCAAATAATTCCACTCCACTCCACTCCATTCCAGTCAACTCCACTCCTTTCCATTCCATCCCATTCCATTCCACTCCTTTCCACTCAACTCCACTCCACCCAATCCATTCCATTCCATTCCACTCCATTCCATTCCATTCCTTTCTTTTGAGAGGATCTCTCTCTGTCACCCAGGCTGTTGTACAGTGGAACAATCTCAGCTCACTTTTCATTTCACCATTCAATTCCATACTATTACACGGCACTCCACTCCACTCCACTCAATTCCACTCAACCCCACTACAATCCATTCCATTCCACTGCAATCCAGTCCCTTCCATTCCACTCCTTTCTTTCGACAGTATCTCCCTCTCTCACACAGGCTGTAGCATAGTGGCACTATCTTAGCACACATTTCTTTTCACCATTCCATTACATTCAATTCCATTCTGTTCCATTCCATCCCTTTCTGTTCCACTCTTTTCCACTCCACTGGACTCCACTCCGTTGCACTCCACTCCATTCCACTCCACTCCATGCCACTACACTCCACTGCATTCAATTCCGCTGCTTTCCACTCCAATCCACTCCATTAAACTCCACTCCATTCCACTCCACTACCCTCCATTCCACTACATTCCACTCCATTCCATTCCACCCCACTCTCCTCCACTTCAGTCCACTCCACTCCTCTCCACTGCATTCCATTCCACTCCACTCCATTCCACTCAACTCTATTCCACTCAACTCCACTCCACTCTACTCCATTGCATTCCACTCCATTCCATTCCATTTTCTTTCCACAGGATTTCACTCTGTCACAAATGCTGGAATGCTGTGGCACAATCTCAGTTCAAATTTCCTTTCACTATTCTATTACATTCCTTTCCATCCCATTCCATTCCACTCTATTTCACTCCATTCCACTCCCCTCCACTCCACTCCACTCCTCTCCATTCCATTGCACTCCATTCGATTCCATTCCATCTCACTCCATTGCATTCCATTCCTTTCTTTCAAAAGGCTATCACTGCTTCACCCAGGCTGGAATGCAGTGGCACAATCTCAGCTCACATTACATGTCAACTTCCCATTGTATTGTATTCTATTCCATTTTATTCCACTGCATTCCATTCCATTCCATTCCACTCCACTCCATTCTACTCCACTCCACTCCAGTATATCCCATTACATCCAATTCCGTTCCACTCCATGCCACTCCTCTACACTCCACTGCACTCCACTCCACTCCATTCCATTCCATCCCATTCCATTCTGCTCCATTCAACTACACTCCACTCCACCCCACTCCCCTCCTCTTCATTCCATTGCATTCAGTCCCATTCCATTCCTCTCCATTCCATTCCACTCCACTTCACTCCACTCCACTCCTCTCCAGTCCATTCCATTCTATTCGATTCCACAGCATTCCATTCCATTCCTTTCTTTTGAGAGTTTCTCACTCTTTCAACCATCCTGGAGCGCTGTGGCACAATCTCAGCTCACATTTCATTTCACCATTCCATTCCATTCCATTCCATTCCATTCTATTCCGTTCCACTCTGTTCCAATCCACTCCCCTCCACTCCACTACATTCCATTACACATGATTCCATTCCACTCCATTCCACTCCTTTTCACTCCACTGCACTCCACTCCACTCCATTCCCCTCGATCTCATTCAATTCCACTCCATTCCACTGCACTCCCTTCCACCCCACTGCACTCCGCTTCAATCCAATCCATTTCAACCCATTCCATTCCTCTCCATTTCACTCCACTTCACTTCATGAACTCCACTGCACTCATGTACACTCCATTCCATTCCATTCCACTGCATTCCATTCTATTCCTTTCCCTCGAGATTATCTCACTCTGTCACCCAGCCTGGAGTGCAGTGGCACAATCTCACGTCCCATTTCATTTCACCATTCCATTCCATTACATTGCATTCCATTCCATTCCATTTCACTCCAATCCACTCCAATCCACTCCACTCCACTCCATTCCACTGCATTCCAGTCCACTCCATTTCTTTCCATTCCATCTCATTCCAATCCAATCCTTTCCACTCCACTCCACTCCACTCCATTCCACTCCATTCCGTTCCATTACACTCCCTTCCATTCCATTCTTTTGACAGGATCTCACTCTGTCACCCAGGCTGGTGTGCAGTGGCACAATCTCCGCTCACATTTCATTTCACTATTCCATTCCATTCCACTCCATTCCATTCCATGGCACTTCACTCCACTATAATCAATTTTACTCCACTCCACTCCACTCCAAACCATTCCATTCCATTCCAATCCATTCCAATCCATTCCGCTCCACTCTGCTCCACTCCACTCCACTCTATTCAACTACGCTCCTCTCCACTTCCACAGCACAATCTCCAATCTCAGCTCTCATTTCATTTCACTATTTCATTCCATTCCATTCCATGGCATTTCACTCCACTATAATCAGTTTTACTCCACTCCACTCCAAACGATTCCATTCCAATCCATTCCATTCCACTCCAGTCCACTCCATTCAACTATGCTCCTCTCCATTCCACGGCACTTCACTCCACTGTAATCAATTTTTCTCCACTCCACTCTACTCCAAACCATTCCACACCACTCTATTCCACTCCACTCCACTCCATTCCCCTCTACTCCACTCCACTCCATTCCATTCCACTCCACTCCAATCCACTTCGTTCATCTCCACTCCACTCCACTCCATTTCACTCTACTCCACTCCACTCCACTGCTCTCCACTCCATTCCATTCCATTTCATTCCATTCCATTCCTTTCTTTCCACAGTATCCCATTCTATCAAAAAGCCTGGAGTTCAGTGGTACAATCTCAGCTCACATTTATTTTCACCATTCAATTTCTTTCCATTCCATCCCATTCCATTCCACTCTATTTCACTCCACTCCACTAAACTCCATTCCATTCCTCTCCATTTCTTTCCATTCGACTCCACTCCACTCCATTCCACTCAATTCCATTACATTCAATTCGAATTCACACCATTGCATTGCATTGCTTTCTTTCGACGGGATATCACGGTGTCACCCAGGCTTGTGTGCAGTGGTACGATCCCAGCTCACAATACATGTAAGCTTTCCATTGCATTGCATTCTATTCCATTGCATTCCATTCCATTGCATTCCATTCCATTCCAGTGCATTACATTCCATTCCTTCTCATTCAGTTCCATTCCTTTCCACTCTGTTCCACTCCACTCCACTAGATTCCATTACATGAAATTTCATTCCACTCCATTCCACTCCTCTCCACCCCAAAGCATTCCACTCCACTCTATTCCACTACATCCATTCCATTCCACTCCATTCCACTGCAATTCACTCCACCCCACTCCACTCCACTTCATTCCATTTCATCCCCTTCCACTGAATTCCCTTTCGTTCCACTGCTTTCTTTCGACAGGATCTCTCTGCCACACAGGCTGTAGCATAGTGCCACAATCTCAACACACATTTCTTTTCACCATTCCATTCCATTCCATGCCATTCCATGCCATTCCATTAAATTCCACTCCACTCAACTCAACTCCACTCCAGTCCACTCCCCTCCACTCCACTCCACTCCTCTCCACTCAATTCCCTTCCCCTCCACTCAACTCTACTCATTCCACTCCACTCCACTCCAATCCAATCCATTCCACTCCACTCCATGCCACTCCTCTCCACTCAACTACACTCCATTGCATTCCACTCCACTCAACTCCATTCCACTCCACTCAACTCCATTTCACTGCACTCTATTGCAATCCACTCCACTCCATTCCAATCTACTCCATTCCATTCCACTCTGCTCCATTCCACTCCATTCCAATCCATTCCACTCCACTCCATTCCAATCCATTCCATTCCACTCCACTCCATTCCACTCCATTCCATTCTGCTGCACTCACCTCCACTAAACTCCTCTCCATTCCGTTCCACTCGATTCCATTCCATTCCTTTCTTTCCACAGGATCTCCTTCTGTCACAATGGCTGGAGTGCAGTGGCAAAATCTCAGCTCACATTTCTTTTCACCATTCCATTGCATTCCATTCCATCCCATTCCATTCCACTCCACTCCACTCCACTCCACTCCACTCCATTCCATTCTATTACATTCCATTTCACTACATTGAATTTCTTTCCTTTCTTTCAATGTGATATAACTGTGTGACCCAGGCTGCTGTGCGGTGGCACAATCTCCACTCACATTACATGTCAACTTTCCATTACCTTGCATTCTTTCCATTGCATTCCATTGCATTCCTTTCCATTCCATTCCATTCCATTCCACTCTGTTCCACTCCACTCCACTCCACTGCTTTCCATTATATATGATTGCATTACACTCTACTGCACTCCTCTCTACTCCACTGCACTTCACTCCAATCCATTAACTCCAACCCAACCCCTTCCGCTGCAGTCTCCTCACTCCACTCCATTCCACTTCATTCCTTTCCATTCCATCCTATTCCATTCTGCTCAATTCCACTCCACTCCACATCACTCCACTACACTCCATTCCAATCCACTCCATTCCATTCAACTACATTCCATTCCATTCCTTTCTTTCGAGAGTATCTCACTCTGTCACACAGCCTGGAGCGCAATGGCACAATCTCAGCTCACATTTCATTTCACCATTCCATTCTATTCAAATCGATTTCATTCCATTCCATTCCGCTCCACTCCACTCCACTCCATTCCAATCCATTCCACTCAACTCCACTCCATTCCATTCCAGTCCACTCCACTCCTTTCTATTCCATCCCATTCCATTCCACTCCTTTCCACTCCACTGCACTCCAGTCCATTGCATTCCATTCCACTCCATTCCATTCCATGACTTTCTTTTGACAGGATCTCACTCTGTAACCCAGGCTGGTGTGCAGTGGCACAATCTCAGCTCACATTTCATTTCACCATTCCCTTGCACTGCATTCCATACCACTGAAATCCACTGCAATCCGCCAATTTCATTCCACCCCACTCAAATCCATTCCATTCCATTATACACTAATCCCTTCTATTACATTCCCCTCTTTTGACAGGGTGTCCCTCTGTCACACAGGCTGTAGCCTTTGGCCAAATCTCAGTAAATATTTCTTTTCAGCATCGCATTCCAGTCTTTTCTTTTCCATTCTGTTCCATTCCATTCCATTCCGTTCCACACCACTTCACTGCAATCCACTCCTTTCCTTTCCACTCCACTCCATCCCACTGAACTCCACTCCACTCCACTTCACTCCACTCCATTCCATTCCAATGCATTCCAATCCACTCCACACCACTTCATTCCACTCCACTCAACTCCACTCAATTCCACTCCACTGCACTCTGCTCCATTCCACTCCACTCCATTCCACTCCACTCCAGTCTACTTCATTCCACTCCACTCCACTCCATTCCACTCCATTCCATTCCATTCCATTCCATTCCATTCCATTTCTTTCTTTTCGTAGGATCTCACTCTGTCGCAAAGCCTGCAGTGTAGTTGCACAAATTCAGCTCATATTTCTTTTGACCATTCCATTGCATTCCATTCCATCCCATTCCATTACACTCTATTTCACTCTACTCCACTCCACTCCACTCCATTCCATTCCACTCCATCCCATTCCTTTAGACTCCATTCCACTCCACTCCATTCCACTCCTCCAGTACACTCCAATCCACTCTATTCAATTCCATTTCCATCCATTTCAATCCATTGATTCCATTCCTTTCTTTTGACAGGATATCACTGTGTCACCCAGGCTGGAGTGCAGTGTCACAATCTCAACTCACATTACATGTCAACTTTCCATTGCATTGCATTCTATTCAATTGCATTCCATGGCATTCCATTCCATTCCATTCCATTCTGTATCATTCCATTCTGTTCCATTCCATTCTGTTCCATTCCATTCCATTAGATTCTACTCCATCCCACTCCATCCCACTCCACTCCACTTCATTCCATTCCATTCCATCCAATTCCATTCTTCTTCATTCCACTCCACTCCACTCCTTTCCACTATATTCCTTTCCACTCCACTCCATTCCCTTCCACTCCTTTCCACTACACTACACTACACTCCATTCCACTCCATTCCACTCCACTCTTCTCCATTCCACTCCACTCCATTCCACTCCACTCCATTCCACTCCATTCTACTCCATTCCACTCCACTCCATTCACCTCCACTCCACTCCATTCCACGCCACTCAAATCCACTCCTCTCCCACTTCACTCCATTTCACTCCAATCCACTCCATTCCACTCCACTTCTCTCCATTCCACTCCAATCCACTCCACTCCACCCCAGTCCATTCCATTCCTTTTTTTCCACAGGATCTCACTCTGTGACAAAGGCTGGAGTGCAGTGGCATTATTTCAGCTCACTTTCATTTTTGCCATTGTATTGCATTCCACTGCATCCCCTTCCATTCCATTCTATTTCACTCCACTCCACTCCCCTCCACTCCACTCCACTCCACACTATTCCATTCCAATGCGTAACATTCCATTCGACTCCATTTCACTCTACTCCACTCCACTCCTATCATCTCCACTCCATTCCACTCTATTGCTTTCCATTCCATTCCATTTCATTTCTCTCCACTGCATTCCATTCGTTTCTTTTGACAGGATATCAGTGTGTCACCCAATCTGGAGAGCAGTGGCACAATCTCAGCTCACATTACATGCCAACTTTCCTTTTTATTGCATTCTATTCAATTACATTCCATTGCGTTCCATGCCATTCAATTTTTATTCCATTCCATTAAATTCCATTCCATTCCACTCTGTTCCACACTACTCCACTACATTACATTACATCCGATTCCATTCCACTCCATTCCACACCTATCCACTCCAGTGCACTCCACGCCAATCCATTCGGCTCTATCCCATTCCATTCTGCTACATTCCACTGCACTCCACTCCACCCAACTACATTCAACTTCATTGCATTCAATTCCATCCATTTCCAGTCTTCTCCATTACACTCCACCTCATTCCACTCCTCTCCTTTCCACTCCACTCGTTTCTACTACACTCCATTCCAGTCCACACCATTCCACTCTACTCCATTCCACTACAATGTACTCCATTCTACTCCCCTCCATTCCACTCCACTCCACTAAATTCCACCCTACTCCATGCCACTCCACTCCACTCCACTCCATTCCACTCCACTCCACTCCCTTCCACTCCACTCCACTCCATTGCACTCCACTTCACTCCATTCCACTCTACTCCACTCCACTCCCCTCCATTACACTCCACTCCACTCCACTCCATTACATTACATTCCATTCCTTTCTTTCCACAGGATCTCACTCTGTCACAAAGTCTGGAGTGCAGTGGCGCAATCTCAGATCACATTTCTTTTCACCGTTCTATTGCTTTCCATTCCATCCCATTCCATTCCAGTCTATTTCACTCCACTCCACTGCACTCCACTCCATTCCATTCCACTCCATCACATTCCATTCTACTCCATTCAACTCCACTCCACTCCACTCCATTCCACAACACTCCACTCCACTCCATTGCATTCCATTTCACTCCATTGAATTCCATTCCTTTCTTTCGACAGGATATCTCTGTGTCACCCAGGCTGCTGTGCAGTGGCACAATTCCAGCTCATAATACTTGTCAACTTTCCATTACATTTCATTCTATTCCATTGCATTCTATTGCTTTCCTTTCTATTCCATTCCATTCCATTCAATTCTATTCCATTCCACTCCGTTCCACTGCACTCCACTCCACTAGATTCAATTACATCTGTCTCCATTCCACTGCATTCCACTCCTGTCTACTCCACTGCATTCCACTCCACTCCATTCCACTCCATCCCATTCCATTACGCTCCAATCCACTGCACTCCATCCTACCCCACTCCACTCCACTTCATTCCGTTCCATTCCATCCCATTTCATTCCTCTCCATTCCAATCCACTCCACTCCACTCCACTCCTCTCGAGTCCACGCCATTCCATTCCATTCCACAGCATTCCCTTCCATTCCTTTTTTTAAGAGTATCTCACTCTGTCACCCAGCCTGAAGCGCAGTGGCATAATCTCAGCTCACATTTCATTTCACCATTCCATTCCATTCCATTCCATTCCATTCCTTTCTATTTCACTCCACTACACTCCACTCTTGTCCTCTCCAATTGATACCACTCCACTCCATTCCAGTCCACTCCACTCCTTTCCATTCCATCCCATTCCATTCCACTCCACTCCACTCAACTCCACTCCACTCCATTCCATTCCATTCCATTCCATTCCACTTCATTCCATTACATTCCTTTCTTTTGACAGGATCTCACTCTTTTACCCAGAATGGTGTGCAGTGACTCAATCTCAGCTCACATTTCATTTCACCATTCCATTCCATTCCATTGCATTCCATTCCATTCCATTCCATTGCATTCCATTCCATTCCATTCCACTGCACTCCACTCCACACCACTCAATTCCACTCCACTCTACTCCAGTCCATTTCTTTCCATTACATTCCAATCCCTTGTATTCCACCCATTTCTTTTGACAGGATCTCCCTCTGTCACAAAGGCTGTAGCTTAGTGGCACAATCTTAGCACACATTCCTTTTCAACTTTCTATTGCATTCCTTTCCATTCCATTCCATTCCATTCCACTCCACTCCACTCCACTGAACTCCATTTCATTCTATTCCAATCCCTTTCATTCCATTTCTTTCTTTCCACCGGATCTCTCTCTGTCACGATGTCTGTAGTGCAGTAGCTCAATCTGAACTCACATTTCTTTTTTTTTTTTTTTTTGAGACGGAGTCTCGCTCTGTCACCCAGGCTGGAGTGCAGTGGCGCGATCTCCGCTCACTGCAAGCTCTGCCTCCCGGGTTCACGCCATTCTCCTGGCTCAGCCTCCCGAGTAGCTGGGACTACAGGCGCCCGCCACCACACCCGGCTAATTTTTTCTATTTTTAGTAGAGACGGGGTTTCACCATGTTAGCCAGGATGGTCTCGATCTCCTGACCTCGTGATCTACCCACCTCGGCCTCCCAAAGTGCTGGGATTACAGGTGGGAGCCACCGCGCCCAGCCTCAGCTCACAATTCTTTACACCATTCCATTGCATTCCATTCCATCCCATTCCATTCCACTCTATTTAACTCCACTCCACTCCACTCAATCCGATTTCACTCAATCCCGTTCCATTCGACTCCATTCCACTCCACTCAACTCCACTCCAATGCACTCCACTCCACTCCATTCCATTCCATTCTATTCCATTATATTGCACTCCATTGCATTCCATTCCTTTCTTTCAACAGGATGTCACTGTGTCATCCAGGTTGGAGTGCAGTGGCACAATCTCAGCTCACATTACATGTCAACATTCCATTTCATTACATTCTATTCAACTGCCTTCCATTGCATTGCATTCCATTCCATTCTGTTCCATTCCATTTCAGTCGATGCCATTCCATTCCACTCCGTTCCCCTCCACTCCACTAAGCTCAACTACATTCCATTACATATGATTCCGTTACACTCCATTCCACTCCTCTCCACTCCACTACACTCCATTCCACTGCATCCCATTTCATTCGGCTCCATTCCACTGCACTCTACTCCACCCCAATCCATTCCACTTAAATCCATTCCATTCCATCCCATTCCATTCCTCTCCATTCCACTCCAATCCACTTCACTCCATTCCACTCCATTCCAGTCCAACTTCATTTCATTGTGTTCCATTCCATTCCATTCCATTCCATTCCATTCCATTCCATTCCATTTCATTCTTTCTTTCGAGAGTATCTCACTCTGTTACCAAGCCTAGAGCACAATGGCACAATCTCAGCTCACATTTCGTTTCACCATTTCATTCCATTCCATTCTATTCCATTCCATTCCATTCCATACCCCTCCATTCCATTCCACTCCACGCCACTACATTCAATTACATCCGATTCCATTCCACTCCATTCCACTGCTGTCCATTCCACTGCACTCCACTCCACTTTCTGTATAGCCTGCAGAACGGTGGGCCAGTTAAACCTCTTTTCTCTTACCCAGCCTCAGGTTTGTTGTTTTTTTGTTTTTGTTTTTGTTTTTGTTTTCAGAGTTTCACTGTTGTCTCCCAGGCTGGAGTGCAATGACACCATCTTGGCTGACTGCCATCCCCTCCTCCAGGGTTCAAGAAATTCTCCTGCCTCAGCCTCCCGAGTAGCTGGGATTACAGGCACACACGACCATACCCAGCTAAATTTTTATTTTTAGTAGAGACAGAGTTTCTCCCTGTTGGCCAGGCTAATCTCGATCTCCTGATCTCAGGGGATCCACCTTCTTCAGCCTCCCAAACGGCCGGGATTACAGGCATGAGCCACCTCATCAAGCCAGATATTTCTTTATAACAATGAAACAACAGACTATTGTGAGGAATACGATGCAATTTAAAAATTCCTTCTTTGTGCCTGACTCCTGGCAGATTTCCTAAAACTCTTGGAATGTCCTCAGTGATAAGAGTATCTCTGGAACACTAATGAGATTACTCTCAACTCCCAGGTAGCTTCCAGGATGGGCGCTGGTGGCCAGAAGGATCAGACTATGGCTCGAGGGTCAGGACTCCCTGTCGCCCTGCTGACTGGCAGGATGGAGTCCAATCACCGTGGTCAGTGATTTCATCCTATGTAATGCCTATGTAATGAAACTTCCATAAAAATCCCTCAACAATGGGGCCTGGGGGCTTCTGAGCCAGCAAACACATCCACGTGCTTGGAGGGTGGTGCATCCCCAACTCCACAGGGTTGGAAGCTCCTGCACACTGGACCCTCCTGACGTCGCCTAGTGTACCTCTTCATCAGCTGTGTGTTTGTACACTTTGTAATAAGCCAGGGGTAGTAGTTAAAATGCCTTCTTAGGTTCTCTGAGCTGCTCCAGCAAGTGGTGGAACCCGAAAAGTGGGTGTTGGGAACCACTAGTTCACAGCCAAATGGGACACAAATGTGGGTGGCCTGGGTACTTGACTTTTATGGAGGGCAGTCTTGTGGGACTGAGCCCTTAAACTTGTAGTTAGTGTCAGAATTGAAATAATTCTTGACATCCAGCTGGTGTCTGAAGAGGTGGAGAAGGAAAATACACCACCCATTAGGCTCTGGGAGGGAAAAATTTAAAACCCCTCAGAGAAGCGTGGGGATTCCCGTTCTCCATGCCCAGGGCCCACAGTCCTGGCTATGAAAGCCTGAATCAGACCCATGGTTTATTATTCACAGCAAGATTTCTCTCCAGGGATTCTTTAATCTGTAGTGAAAAAAATGTATAAATGTTGTACAACAGTGTGAGATTCATGGCAAAATCAGAACCAACATTTTATTAGTCCATTTTCACACTGCTATAAAGAAATACCTGAGACTGGGTAATTTATAAAGGAAAGAGGTTTAATTGACTCACAGTTCCATATGGCTGCGGGGGCCTCAGGAACATTACAGTCATGGTGGAAGGCGAAGGGAAAGCAAGCACCTTCTTCACAAGGCAGCAGGAGAGGGAACAGCAAAGAAGAAACTTCCAGACACTTATAATAAAACCATCGGATCTTGTGAGAACTCACTTACTATCATGAGAACAGCATGGGAAACCGCTATGGTCTAATCATCTCCCTCCCTCAATACATGGGGATTACAGGTCCCTCCTTCAACATATGGGGATTACAATTAGAGGTGAGATTTCAGTGGGGACACAGAGCCAAACCATATCAAACCTCAAGACCCCAGATTGATTTTTAAATGGGGGGATAATTTCCCAATGCAAATGGAATTGTTCTCGCCCCACCACCATGTCTCCCCCACCCACCACGGCATCCAGGCTGTGACACAACTACAGTCCATGCACCGTGGGCAGAAATATACCTCCAGGGAAGGAAGGCCCTCACCCACGAGCTGCGTGTACTCGTGCAGGAGCCACTCCTCATCCAGGAACTTGCCGTCGCGCCCGTTGCTGGCTGGCTGGAACAGGCCATAGATCAGGACATCTTTCAAACTCTGGGTTAACGTACACAGGATACGCTGCTTTGCAAGCCACACCATGGCGTCCAGGTTAAATCGAATGCATTTCTTCCAGGAAGGACAAAGACAGCTCATGAGTGACAGAGGATTCTACCTGAGTCATCCACGTGGGGCACATGGTCAGAGAGGCAAAGCTGCTTCCACCCCTTCCTGAAACTTCTTCTGAGCAGTGAACCCACGGCTTTTCACGATGAAAAATAAAGCCTACTGGTTGCTGGAACACAGACATTTGGTAAATATAAAAGGGAAAAAGGAAAGACCGAGGAATTGGTCTCTTTGGCCTTGATCTCACCATGGACTCAAATCTCCAGCACTGTCCCAGTGCGGCAGCTCATGCCTGTTATCCCAGCACTTTGGGAGGCCAAGGCAAGCAGATCACGACGTCAGGAGATCGAGACCATCCTAGCCAACATGGCAAAACCCCATCTCTGCTAAAAATACAAAAATTTGCTGGGCATGGTGGCGCGTGTCTGTAATCCCAGCTACTCTGGATGCTGAGGCAGGAGAATCGCTTGAACCAGGGAATTACAGGTTGCAGTGAGCCGAGATTGCACCACTGCACTCCAGTCTGGTGACAAGGTGAGACTCCGTCTCAAAAAAAAAAAAAAAAAAAAAATCTCTAGCCCTCACAGTGTCTTTTTGGTCATCAATGACCACCTGTCACCTCAGGGCCCTCTCTCACTTGCATGGCACTTCTCAAACTCCAGCAGTTTGAAAAAAACAGGGGACAGACCCCACTTATGTCTCCCTAACAGAATGTCTGATTCAGCAGGTCTGGGTGGGACCTGAGAAACTACATCTCAGACAAATCCCAAGGTGCTACTGCTGCTGCCGTCCTGGAGAACACACATTCAGAATCATAGCCCACATATATTTCAATGTGACTTAATTTTGACATGGATCGTTCTTTAGCATTTCAGATTCGGTGGAAGCCTTGTCTTATAACCATGCTCACGAGAAAGTTTTCATACTACCCACACTGACTATGAACACAAATCTTTAAAAACGCAGTCATCACCTCTCCCAAAGGACACAGGAAAGCAAGTACGGAAAAACGATTTGATGGAAAATCAAATCAGTTGCCACGAGAGTTCATTTTTACAAAGTTAAATAGTGTCAACAGGGCCTGCAAACCAATCACAACACTTCAAACACATAATAGCACCTCTGAGGACTGAAATAACAACAATTTGGTCATGTTCCCAGATCCCCTCTGTGAGACTCACCAGTGAGCCAGGAAAGGCAAAGGCCAGGCCAATCCACTTCTAGCCATGACTTCTAATTTTTGTCAAAATAAAATTATATTCTACTGAATAGTTGTCAGCAGGGGCTCAATAATTCACTTTGTCACTGTCAAAGTGTTCAGAACAAAAGGAGGTTTGAATGAATATAAGACTCAAACCAGTTCTCTATCTGAGGATTCTGTGGGTTTGTGCCCAAGAAAGCAAAAGGCCCCGTTATCTTCCCAAGACAGCCCAAGGGTAAGTTCCTCATCGCTGGGAAAATGATCCTGGGACTGCCAACAGGAGGCCAGGTTAAGTGGGTGGCCAGAGTCCTCCCTGCCAGGAAACCTGACCCTGTGTACAAAAGCTCCTCTTTCTCCCTTCCCATGTCAAAGCCTGAGCTCACGTGTGGCTCTCAAAGCTCCCCACAGGGCTGTGAGGCTGGGTGGAGGCAGTTGTTTATTCCAGAAAGATTTCCAGACCCGCACCCTCCCGGATCCTTGGCTGAACAAGGACTCTCTGGAAACTCCTGGCACGAGAAACAAGCTGTATCAGGTGTGACCAGATGGGGCTGCTCATTACTCACCGTTCAGTCTTGGGAATCCTTCTGGGCCCCTCCAATTCAAGCTCCAGCACCCACAGAGCCAATGGCTCCCTCCCTGGCACCTGCAGAGAAGCTTCAGCCAAGGGGCAATTCCTTGGAGGAGCACAGGGCTCCAAATCACCTCTCAGGGGATTCTGTGCCACTGTAGGTGATTGCAAAGATGGATGTCCACCGTCATTTATGGACAGGGTGGGGATGCTGTGTCTGTGCAGCACGGGGGCCAACCCCACAAAGCAACAACCATCTGCTCCAGAAAATGCTAAGAGCACCACCTTGAGAATCATCTAGAAGGAGCAAGAGCCCAAAGGTCGGAAAGCCTGGGTTTGCAACCCAGTGAGGCACACCAGCCTCGATTCCTAGGCAAACTCACCCACCCAGCCATCCTCTAATTCCCCCCATGAAAATCAGAGCCACTACTTAATTTCAGGGCTGCAGTCAGGATCAAACGGAATATAAATAAGATTATTTGTTATGGGCTGAACTGTGCCCCTCTAAATAAATGTTGAAGTCCTAATGCCCATACCCTACGAATGTGATTTGTTTGGGAATAGAATCTTTGTAGATGTAATCAAGTTAAGATGATGTCATACAGGAGCAGGGTGGACCCTATTGCAATAACTGTGTCCTTATAAAGGGAGTAAATCTGGATATTAGCCCTTTGTCAGATGGATAGATTGCAAAAATTTTCTCCCATTCTGTAGATTGCCTGTTCACTCTGATGGTAGTTTCTTTTGCTGTGCAGAAACTCTTTAGTTTAGTTACATCCTACTTGTCTATTTTAGCTTTTGTTGCCATTGTTTTGGTGTTTTAGTCATGAAGTCCTTGCCCATGCCTATGTCCTGAATGGTACTGCCTAGGTTTTCTTCTAGTGTTTTTATGGTTTTAGGTCTAGCATTTAAGTCTTTAATCCATATTGAATTAATTTTTGTATAAGGTGTAAGGAAGGCATCCAGTTTCTTCTAAAAAGAACTTAAACAAATTTATAAGAAAAAATCAAACAATCCCATCAAAAAGTGGGCAAAGTATATGAACAGACACTTTTCAAAAGAAGACATTTATGCAGCCAACAGACACATGAAAAAATGCTCATCATCACTGGTCATCAGAGAAATGCAAATCAAAACCACAATGAGATACCATCTCACACCAGTTAAAATGGCGATCATCAAAAAGTAAGGAAAAAACAGGTGCTGGAGAGGATGTGGAGAAATAGGAACACTCTTATGCTGTTGCTAGGAGTCTACACTAGTTCAACTGTTGTGGAATACACTGTGGCAATTCCTCAAGGATCTAGAACTAGAAATACCATTTGACCCAGTGATCCCATTACTGGGTATATACCCAAAGGATTATAAATCATACCACTATAAAGACACATGCACATGTATGTTTATTGAGGCAATATTCACAATAGCAAAGACATGGAACCAACCCAAATGTCCATCAATGATAGACTGGATTAAGAAAATGTGGCACATATACACCATGGAATACTAAGTAGCCATAAAAAAGGATGAGTTCATGTCCTTTCAAGTGACATGGATGAAGCTGGAAACCATCATTCTGAGCAAACTATCACAAGGACAGAAAACCAAACACCGCATGTTCTCACTCATAGGTGGGAATTGAACAATGAGAACACTTGGACACAGGGCGGGGGAACATCACACATGGGGGCCTGTCTTGGTGAGGGGGGTTGGGGGAGGGATAGAATTAGGAGAAATACCTAATGTAAATGATGAATTAATGGGTGCAGCAAACCAACAAGGTGCATGTATACATATGTAACAAACCTGCACATGGTGCACATGTACCCTAGAACTTAAAGTATAATTTTAAAAAAAGAGTGAGAAAATCTGGACACAGCATCACGCACACAGGGAGATGACCATGTGAATGGGCAGGGAGAGACTGGTGTGTCCCATGTGCAAACTCAGCAATGCTAAGATTGCTAGTAAGCCCCCAGCAGCTGGGGTAGAGTTAGAGAATCTGGGACAGATTCTCCCTCAAGCCTCAGAAGGAACCAACCTTGCCTACCCCTCGACCTTGGACTTTCAGCCTCCAGAATGTGAGACAATACATGTCTGGGATTTAAGTCACCAGTCTGTGGTTGGTTATGGCAGGCATGGGAACTCATAAACGTGTGAATCACCTGCCACTAATTGTGACAGCAAAAAAACAGCAGCAGCAGCATCTCTGAGAGCAGAACTCAGCAGGTCGAGCATTCCCAGCTTCTAGGGAACTCCCCTCCCTCAATATGTGATGGGAGCTGCCCGCCTGTTCACACCAGCTCCGGGCAAGCCCACAACGTCAGAAGACCCTTTGGATGAATCCTACTTCAATTCTTCACTTACCCATCATTGACTCACTGTCTAATCAGGCAAACCCCAGGTCCAAGAGCAGTTCTGACACAGTACAGGTGACTGACACTAGCTGAATGATGTGGGAGCCACAAGGACAATAAATAAGAAGCAAACCAGCCTGAGGTCACCATTTGTAGTGGGGAAAGACACGTAATCAACTGTCACACAATATGGAAAAGGTAAAAATCCATGCTAACTCGAGCTCCCTTGGGGACCCTGAGGAAGGAGTAAGTGACGCTGCTTGGTAAGGAGTGCGCATCATAGGCTGCTGCCCAGGAACACAGAGGGATATGCGAGTCTAGGGTAGGACTTCCAAGTTGAGGGCCGAGCATAAGAAGAGGGAGGGAGGCAAAGGTAGAACAGTGATGAGTCTAGTGGTGGATGGCCAAAGACAGTTTCTGCCTTAAGTGACCCTTCCTGGTCCCACTATTACCAGTGTGAGCCTTGGCCATGTCAAGTTCTCCTTGAGGAAAACAGTGTCTGATTCTGGTCTCCCCACAACCCTGTGAGGTGGCTATTCCTTTACAATTTGTTAGAGATATACTGAGTGAGTCAGTGATTTGTTAGATGACTCACAGAGAGTACAGAAAGGATGGCAAAGACAACAGAGTGTAGGAAGTCCCAACTCTGGCCAACTCCTCTAAAGGATTACTGGAGGAAACACCTCTCTTCTTGAGCTTCTATCTTCTGTGCACATGGTCTCACCAGGACAGGAGTGGGTGAGAGGACATGAAGATGACCAAGATGTGCTCTTGTCCCTTAAAGAGTTCAGTGTCTACAGGGAGGGGATGATGATGATGGTGCTGATGGTGATGATGAAGGTGGTTTTAATGGTGATGATGGTGGTGGTAGTGGTGGCAGTGATGGTGGTGATAATGGTGATGATGGAGATGTTGGCAATGGTGATGATAGTGATCATGATGGTGATGGTGATGATGGTGATGATGGTATTATGATAGTGATGATGGTGTTGGTGATGGTGATGATGATGATGATGGTGGTGATGATGATGGTGATAATGATGGTAGATGACAGTGATAATGGTGATGATGTTGGTGATGGGGATGGTAGTGGTGATGGTGATGGTGATGGTAATAATGGTGGTGGTGGTGATTATGAGGATGGTGGTGATGATGATGATGGTGACAATAATGGTGATAATGATGGTATTATGATAGTGATGATGGTGGTGATGGTAATGATAATGGTGATAATGACGGTATGATGGTAGTGATAATGGTGATGGTGATGGTGATGATGATGATAACGGTGATAATGATGGTATGATGGTAGTGATAATGGTGATGATGTTGGTGATGGGGATGATAGTAGCAGTGATGATGATGGTGATGATGATGGTGGTGTTGATGATGGTGATAACGGTGATGGTGATTATGAGGATGGTGGTGATGATGGTGATGGTGACAATAACCGTGATAATGATGGAATTATGATAGTGATGATGATGGTGATGGTGATGATGATGGTGATGATAATGGTGATAATGATGGCATGATGGTAGTGATAATGGTGATGGTGATGGGGATGGTATTGGTGATGATAGTGGTGATTATGAGGATGGTGCTGATGATGGTGATGGTGATAATGGTGATAATGATGGTGATTATGAGAATGGTGGTGATGATGGTGATGGTGATAATAATGGTGATGATGGTATTATGATAGTGATGATGGTGATGGAGGTGATAGTGATGATGGTGGTGATGATGGTGATGATAATGGTGACAGTGATGGTATGATGATAGTGATAATGGTGATGATGTTGGTGATGGGGATGGTGGTGGTGATGGTGGCGATGATGATGATAATGATGGTGATCATAATGAGGATGATGATGGTGATGATGACAGTGGTCACTGCAGTGATAACAGTAGTGGTGATGATGAAGATGATGATGATGACAGTGATAATGATAACCATGACACAGTGATGATTACTATGTATTGAATCCTAATAAGTCAGAAATTATGCTAACCATATCACCTTCACCACAACCCTAAGTGGATATTATGATTACTGTTTGTATAATATTATTACTGTTTAATAATAATAATAATATTCTCTTTCTCTAGATAAAGAAGCTGAGCCTCAGAGACTCCAAGTAACTACCCCAAGGTCACATTTCTAGAAAGCAGTAGAAGTTTGATTGAAACCCAAGTCAAATCTCCCGATCTCCTGAGTCCTTGCTGTTCAAATGATAGATGATGTTCCCCTCTATACACACCCACTGCCAATCTTAGTGCAGGCTAAACATAAATTAGAGGCATAACCTGTTCTATTTCACTTTGCTTTGTTGAACTTCACAGAGAATGTGTTTTTGCAAATTGGAGGCTTGTGGCAACCCTGCAACGAGAAAATCTATCAGCATGATTTCTCCAATAGCACATGCTCACTTCATATCTCTGTTACATTTGGGTAATTATGGCACTATGTCAAATTTTTCATAATTATTATATCTGTTAGGATGATCCATGGTCAGTGATCTTTGATGTTACTATTGTTCTGGGGTGGCATGAACCACACCCATATAAGATAGGAAACAATAAAAGTTCTGTGTGTTCTGACTGTTCCACTGACCAGCTATTCTCCCACCTCTCTCCCTCTCCTTGGGCCTCCCTATGCCCTAAGACACAATAATATTGAATAATATTGAAATTAGGACAAGTCATAACCCTACAGTGGCCCCTACATGTCCAAGGAAGAGTCACACATCTCTCATATTAAATCAAAAGCTAGGAGTGATTAAGCTTAACAAGGAAGGCATGTTGAAAGCTGAGTCAGGCCAAAAGTGAGGCCTCCTGCACCAAAGAGTAAACCATCACGTGAATGCAAACAAAATGTTCCTGAAGGAAATTAGAAGGGCCACTCCAGTTAACACGCAAATGGTAAGTGAAACAGGCTTTAGTGCTGATAGGGAGAAGGTTTTAACCGCCAAACTTTGATGATCGAGACGGTCACAACATTCATTTAAACCAAAGCCTCATCCAGAGCAAGGCCCTGACTCTCTTCAATTCTCTGAAGGCTGAGAGAGGTGAGGAAGCTGCAGGAGAAAGTCTGGAAACCAGCAGAGGTTTATTCATAAGGTTGAAGGAAAGAAGCCGTCTCCATAGCAGGAAAGTGCGAGGTGAAGCAGCAAGTGCTGCTGGAGAAGCTGCAGCAAGTTCTCCAGAAGATCTCGCTCAGATCATTGATGAAGGTGGCTACACTAAACAACAGATTTTCAGTGTAGACAAGACAGTCTTCTATTGAAAGAAGTTGGCATCTAGGACTTTCATAGCTAGAGAAAAGACGTCAACGTCTGATTTAAAAGCTTCAAAGGACAGGCTGTCTTCTTAGGGGGCTAATGTAGCTGGTGACTTTAAGTTGAAGCCTATGCTAATATATCATTCAAAAAAAAGCTGAGTGCCCTTAAGAATGATGCTAATTCAATCGGCCGGGTGCGGTGGCTCAGACCTGTAATCCCAGCACTTTGGGAGGCCCAGGTGGGTGGATCATGAGGTCAAGAGATAGAGACCAGCCTGGCCAACATGTTGGAAGCCCATCTCTACTAAAAATACAAAAATTACCTGGGTGTGGTGGCAGGCACCTGTAGTCCCAGGTACTTGGGAGGCTGAGGCAGAAGAATCTCTAGAACCTAGGAGCAGGATGTTGCAGTGAGCCAAAATCACGCCACTACACTCCAGCCTGGTGACAGAGTGAGACTCCATCTCAAAAAAAAAAAAAAAGAAAAAGAAAAAGAATTATACTAATTTAACTCTATCTGTGCTCTATAAATGGAAAAACAAAGCCTGGAGGACAGCACATCTGTTTATAGCACATGTTACTGAATATTGTAAGCCCACTTTTGAGACCTAATGCTCAGAAAAAGAGATTCTTTTCCAAATACTACTGCTCCTTGACAATGCACCTGGTCACTCAAGAGCGCTGATGGAGATGTATAAGAAGATAAACGTTTTCATGCTTGCATACACAATATCCATTTTGCAGTCCATGGATTAAGGATTAGTTTTGACTTTCAAGTCTTATTATTTAACCATATATCTTGTAAGACTATAGCTGCCATAGATTCCTCAGATGGAGTTGGGCAAAGTCAACTGAAACCTTCTGGAAAGAATTTAGCATTCCAGATGCCATTAAGAATATGCATGTTTCATAAGAGGAGGTGGAAATGTCAACACTAAGTTTGGAAGAAGTTGATTCCAACCCTCATAAACGGCTTTTTTTTTTTTTTTTCTGAGATGGAGTCTCATTCTGTCACCCACACTGGAGTGCAGTGGAGCGATCTCAGTTCACCACAACCTCCGCCTCCCACCTCAGCCTCCTGAGTGGCTGGGACTACAGGTGCCCACCACCCTACCCTGCCAATTTTTTGTATTTTTAGTAGAGACAGGTTTTCGCCATTAGCCAGGATGATCTCGATCTCCTAACCTCGTGATGTGCCCACCTCGGCCTCCTGAAGTGCTGGGACTACAGGCTTGAGCCACCGTGCTCAGCCAAGAATATTCACCACTCATAAGAGGAGGTGAAAATATGAACATTAAGTTTGGAAGAAGTTGATTCCAACTCTCATGGATGACTTTGAGTTATTCAAGTCTTTGGTGGAGGAAGGAACTGCAGATATGGAAATAGCAAGAGAACTGGAATTAGAAGTGGGACTGAATTGCTGCAATCTCATGATATAACTTGAATGGATGAGGAGTTGCCTATTTGGGATGAGCAGAGGAAGTGGTTTCCCAAGATGGAATCTACTCCTGGTGAAGATGCTATGAACACTGTTGAAATGTCCACACAGGATCTAGAATATTCCATAAACTCAGTGGATAAAGCAGTGCAGGGTTTGAGAAGATTTCATCCAATTTTGAAATAAGTTTTACTGTGGGTAAAATGCTATCAGACAGCAGTGCATGCCACAGAGAAATCGTTCGTGAGTCAATTAATGCAGCAAACTTCTTTGCTGTCTTATTTTACGGAATTGCCACAGCCACCCCAACCTTCAGCAACCACCACTCTGCTCAGTCGGCAGTCATCAACATGAGGCAACACACTCCACCAGGAAAAAGATTACAGGCCACTGAAGATGCAGGTGATTCTTAAGTATTTTTAGCAAGGTATTTTTTAATTAATGTATATACACTGCTTTTTTAGACATTATGCTATTACATACTTAATAGACTACATAGAGTATAAATATAACTTTAATGTGCATTGAGAAGTCAAAAAATGTGTGTGCCTCATTTTATTGCAAGATTCATTTTATTGCAGTGGTCTGGAACCAGACTCACTATCTCTAAGATATGCCTGTTATGTAAGTCATTGAGAATACTGAAGAAGATGTTGATGGTCAGGTCATTTCTGGATCAGAAGAAATATTCCCTTTGTTCAGACCTTCCAGGCTGCATACAACCCAGCACCCCAGCCTCCGGTGGACCAGCCATCCTCTCCGCGTCTGCCGGCTCGAGCCCCACTCATCCTTTCCACTGGGGCCGAGGTCTCACGATGTCATCTCCCTGGCCTCCTGCAGGCTGAGCTGACCACTGGGCACCTTGGGTGGGAACACAGGGAGCTGCTCTGACTGCCCACAGCCCTCAGGCCAGCTGACTGGCCCTGCTCCCTTTCCTGTCTGGCCCATGAGTCTTGGCCTCTTCACCTTGCATTTCCTGTCTCCCAGGAAGGTGACAGCAGTGCTGAGTTTCATATTTTGCCTTAAGATGGTTCTCCTCACTCTCTCCTAACTGGCAGGCAGGAGTTGGTCCCTCTGTCACTCAATCTCCTGAAGGCTGTGATGTCCAGATCATTCCGAAACCTGCTGTGTGCCTGGCCCAAGGGGCTCAGGACACATAAAACCTGCAAATGGATGTAACGAGATCTCTGAGACCAAAACCAGGCTGTCTTCTCCCTTATCTCCAGAAAGGCAGTACACACAGCATGAGACCTGGGTGGTGATGGAGTGGGACAGGGGCTGACATGGTCAGGAGCTGTGGAGACGGACTTTGTGGCTGACACCAGCCCTGTGATGATGTTCTCAGGACTTCTTTAGGCCAGCCTCAGTTCTCTCTAAGTTCCCTTCATACCACAATGGCCCTCAGCCACAAAAGGGAGCTGAGTCCTAGCACAGATGAACCATCCACATCTTCCCGTCCCTCCTACTCCTCCCCATCTCTCTCTCCCCTGACATCTGTCTCAGCACCACTGCAACATCCAGCCAGTTAAGTGCTCCTCCCTGCCCCAGCCCAAGCTGCCTGAGGACAGGGGCCTCTTTTTTTGAGTCAGAGTCTCACTCTTTTGCCAGGCTGGAGTGCAGTGGTGCAATCTCAGCTCAGTGCAACCTCCACCTCCTGGGTTCAAGCAACTCTCTTGCTCAGCCTCCAGAGTAGCTGAGACTACAGGCACCCGCCACCACGCCCAGTTTATTTTTGTATTTTTAGTAGAGACAGGGTTTCACTGTGTTGACCACGATGGTCTTGATCTCTTTACTCCATGACCCATCCGCCTTGTCCTCCCAAAGTGCTGGGATTATAGGCATGAGCCACTGTGCCCGGCCATTTCTGTCTTTTTCTTTGCATAACCAAACCGAAGCTAGTAAATTTGGATGGCATTGAACAGCATTGGATCAACATTCCAGACAAGGAACACTCCTGGGTGGTGTTATCCAACAGTCAAGAAAGATCTGGACTTCACAGCGGGGCTGATGGGTGTTTCTGCCTAGTGAGCCTTGGTTGTACTCAGTGGACTGTGCAGATCGTAAACTATAGCAATGATCCTGGTGAGGGGAGGCTATGCCACTGAGGTCTGCAGAGCTGTAAGTTACAGAGCTATGGTTGGCCATGCTGTTGAACCGTGATACATCTACACCCCTCTTAGTACAGTTCATGTTCAAGCTCAAATCAAAACCAAAGAGCAGACAAGGCAACATAGGGAAACCATCTCTACGAAAAATAAAATTTTTAAAAAATTAGCCAGGCATGGTGGTATGTGTCTGCAGTCCCAGCTACTCTGGAGACGGAGAAAGAAGTGTCCCCTGAGCTGGGAGGTTGAGGCTGCAGTGAACTACGATTGCACCACTGCATTCCAGCCTGGGTGACAGAGCAAGACCCCAACTCAAAACAAAACAAAAGAAAAAATGGAGAGAGTGAGGGAAAGTCACTCACACTTGGTTCACAAGAGTTACAAGTATTCTGCAAGGTGAGAGGTTAAGAACTGAAACTACCAGACTGTGGGCACAATGCAGGCACTGGAGACACGTAAAGGCAGCTGTGTTTGGCCTGAGTCTGCCACTTATGCTGAGTTATGAGTCACTCAGGCTGCTGTGGCAAAGCACCACAGAATAGGCTGCTTAAATCACAGACATTTATTGTCTCCCATTATGGAAGACATATCTGAGATCAAGATGTCTGCAGCGCTGGTTCCTCTGCAGGCCTCTCTTCCTGGCTTGCAGATGGCCGCCTTCTCTCTGTGTCTTCAGGTGGTTGTCCCTCTTTGCGTGTCTGCATCCTCACCTCTTCTTCTCATAAGGACTCCAGTCCGATGGGATCAGGGCCCACTCTAACAAATTCATTTAACTTGATTGCCTCTGTAAAGACCCAATCTCCAAATAAAGTCTCATTCTGAGGTCCTGGGCTACAACTTCAATCGATATAGAAATTTTGGTGGGGGAGAGACTTAGCCCACAACACTGAATGACCATGGGGTGAGTCTCTGCAACCTACCGAGGGCCACCACCTCCATGTGGTGGGACACATCCGCACTGATGACTAAGACACGTAAACAATGGTGGATCAGCAAACCAGTGCCAAAAAGTATCTGGCCTGCCAGGGTCACAGCAGCTTCTTGGGCAACGCTGTTTTGATTTACAGCAATGTAGCAAGAAGAGTTTCCTGTGAGAGACTAAATTGCTTTCCAAATCTGTTTTGGGCCCTGTAAAATGGCGATGATGACGGGTGATTTTGGAAGATTTTATTGAGGACAAGGGAGTGTCTAAACAAAGCTTGAGAAAATGGTAAATATTATACCATATAAAATAGGCCTTATTGCCATGGGTTATCTGAAGGCTGTGGAAAGGGCCATCCACAACATGAGGCTTGGATTATACTGATGGATTCAGGGACTTCCACCTGTATGGCTTCTGCTAATTCACCTACCTCAGGTGAGACTTACATCCACCTTCCTCTTGACTTCTACACAAGGAGCCCAGGAAAAGCCAAGAGAACAAGGGGGAGGAAATGCCAGAGCATCTCAGGTCATGGCCCCATGGGGACATTCCCTATTCAGGATCTGGAGCCAGAAACACAGACCTCAGGGTCGATCAAGATGCCAGCTCTGCAAACGAACGTAAACAGTGTTCAGCACGAACTTAGGAAAGCCGGAAAATCTCCAAGTTTCTGAGCACATCATTCATTACAAAGAAGCGCATTTCACATTCAGAATTTCCTCTGCATTTATGGTTTCTGTCATCATCAATTTCTGCATGATGCATTTTTAAGGGCCCATCATAAACACAAGCTTGGCAGGGGCCACAGAAAGGTACATGCAGGCATCTTTGGGCCTTTGATAGCTGTTCACATGCAATCCATGTACTTGCACACCTCTGACAGATAACCAACATCAAGGTCACCCCAAACTACAATTGGCTTATTCCCAAATGCAATTATCCAAATGAAATAATACTTCTTACTGTGGACAGAGGCCCATTGGACTGGTGCTCATGGTGGCAAACACTAAAACCCTGGCACGGGTAACACACGAAGCTGAAATCAGACACATCAATGGAACAGGGAAATATGGGGTGACCTTGACTCAGAAGGACAGCCTAGTCGGGGGGTGCTGAGGTCCAAGAGTCAGGCTTAGTGCTTCTTCATGTTTAAATGCCAATAAAGCATAACGGAGCTGTGGATTCAGTTTTCCAATCAGAACATTTTTCGCACAGTGAAAGCTTCATGGCAGCCGCTGGATGCTGTGGTGAAGTGGTGGGCAGACTGTATCTCTGGGAGATTAGTAAGAGGCTGCCTGTCTGTCTCTGCTATTCTCAAGGTGATGCTAAACTGGGAGACAATGCTAGGTTCTGCCAGCAGTCCATGGACTCCTTGGGGGTGACTTAATCTTCCTCTTTTCATAGCCATGATTTCAGGCAGAGCCATTGTAAAGCAGAGATCAGATGCTGGCCAGAGAAGTCCCTTTAGGAGCAATAAATTGAAGTGAAGTAACAGGCAGCCATGGAGGGGGAGTTATAATTTAAAAGTCCTGACTGCAGACACAAAACACTTACTATGCACCCACAGCCTGGCTCGTAAGCATGTTAAACACATCATCTCTTCCTTATGTTCTCCAGAAGGCAGCATTAGTACCCCCAGGACCAAAGAGGAATGCTCCAAAAATGCCAGATCATTCCCAGAGCCACACAGCTGCAAGAGGAGGAATGGTGATTAAGGGAGACCCCAAGCCTGAGCTAATGAGTCCAACTCGATCCTGGCAGCACACAGATGGAGCCATGAGTCAGGAAGATTAAGCCAGCAGGAGGTCAGAAAGTGGAATACAGAGGAGGCCACAGAAGGGGGTGAGGCTGCTGCCGGGACGCAGATGCTGCTCAGAAGCTCTGGTGCAGGAGGACTTGTCCGCCCAGAAGGGAGGGCAGCAAGTGAAGAGTGGAGGCTGGTGGGGAGGCAGAGTCAGAGACAGGCTGGAGGAATTGTCCAGGTCCAAACTCCGAGCAAAGATGTTGGAAAAATTCCTCACCCTTGGATTTAACACAGAAAAGTAAAAACTGATGATCTGTGGCCCTGGTATTGCCACCCTCTGGATAAGCCTTACCAACTTGGGATGCCAGCAAAGAAGGGATGGCTGCTCCTCACCCACAAAGGTTGGGGTGGGAAAATTGAAGCATATTATTGTAAAGTTCTTATGCTTACATGAACTGGTGTAATACTACTTGATGATAAAAGTGTAGTAAGATAAAGATTTATGCTATGAACCCTAAACCAACCATTGAAAGAACAAAACAAAGAGTAATCGCAGATGAAACAATAAAGATAAATGGAATCATAAAATTCTATTAATCTAAAAGAAGACAGAAAAAGAAGAAAAGCAGAATGATGTAATAAAAAGAAAATAAATAGTAAGATGAGAGATTTAAATCAAACCATTTATCAATTTTTCCATTAAATGTGACCAAACTCTAAGCTTTCTATAAGAAATGCACTTTAAACCAATAAGCCAATTCAAAAATAGGCAAAGAATTTGAATAGACATTTCTCCAAATAAAATATGCTAATCACAAATAAGCACATGAAGAAAACATCCAACAGCGTTAGGCATTTGGGGAATGCAGATCAAAACAACAGTGAGATATCACTTTATATCTACTAAGAGGGCCATAATAATAATGATAGTAATAAATTGAAAATGACACATTTGCTGAGTATGTAGAGAAACTGGAACCCTCATGCACTGCTAGTAGAAACGTAAATGGCGTGGCCACTGTGGAAAATAGGATAGCAATTTTCCAGAAATTTAAATAGAGAGTAACATCTGATCCAGCAATTCCACTCCTAGTTATAAAACCAAAAGAATAGAGAGTAGGTACTTAAACAGAGCTTTGTACACGAATGTTCATGGCAACAGTATTCACAAGCACCAAAAGGTGGAAACAACCCTTTCACCTGTCCATCAACTGCTGAATGAATAAATAGAATGTGGTCTATCCATACAGTGGGATAAAACTCAGTCTTAAAAAGGAAGGAAATTCTGACTCATGCTACAATATGCACAAGCTTTGAAAACATTATGCTAAATAAGCCAGACACAGTAGGAGACATCTTATATGTTTCTACTTATATGAGGTACCTAGAATAGCCAAATTCGTAAAACCAGAAAGTAGACTGGTGGTACCAGGGGCCAGAAAGAGAGGCGAGAGGAACTATTGTTTAATGGGCATGGAGATTTTGTGAAAAATGACAAAAAAAAATTTGGGTATAGACAGAGTGGTGGTTACACAATGTTGTGAATGTATTTAATACCACTGAGTTGTACACTCCTGAATGGTTAAGATGATAGATATTATGCTATACACATTTTACAACAATTTAAAAAGTCTTTAAAAAGAACTATGCTTTAAAAATAAAGACAAATACAAGTAAAAAGTAACTTGATTCAAAAAAGCATACTTAGTATTAGTTTGGCCAGGTGCAGTGACTCACACCTGTAATCCCAGCACTTTGGGAGGCTGAAGCAGGTGGATCACTTGAGCCCAGGAGTTCAAGACCAGCGTGGCCAACATGGTGAAACACTGTCTCTACTAAAAATACAAAAATTTTTGGGAGTGGTGGTGCATGCCTGTAATCCCAGCTGCTCAGGAGGCTGAGGCATGAGAGTCACTTGAATCTGGGAGGCAGGGGTTGCAGTGAGTAGAGGTTGTTGCAACACTGCACTCCAGCCTGGGTGACAGAATAAGACTTCGTCTGAAACGAATGAATGAATGAATAAAATAAATAAAAGAATAAGTTAATATTAATCAAAAGAAAATTGGAGGATTATATTTTTTTCCAGAAAGCTGGATAAAAGGAAACATCCCAATGCCTTATGTGAGGCCAATATTACCCCGATATGAAAAAGAAAACACAGACCAACATTCTTCATGAACACAGATGCAAAAAGTCAAAAGAGAACAACAAATCAAATCCAACAATATGTAAAAAGGATATTTCATAACCAAGTGTGATTTTGATCAGGAACTGATCAAATTTAACATTTGTTTCAACATTTGAAATTAACTGTTGATTTAACATTTGAAAATCAAAGCATACTAACAAACCATATTAACGAACAGAAGCTAAAAACCCTATGAGTAGCTCAATAGTTGCAGAAAAAGCATTTCATAAAATCTAACACAGATTTGGGATAAAATCCCTCAGCAAAGCAGAACTGGAAGGGAGTCTCCTCAGCCTGAGAAAAGGCATCTCTGAAAAACCCACAGTGTCCACCGTATTTACATGGGAAGACTGAGAACTTCCTCCCTAAGATCAAGGAAAAGGCTGAGGTGTCCACTCTCACACTTCTCCTCAGCAAGAAAAGAAAAATACATAAAATGCATCCAGAGTGAGATGGAAGAAATAAAACCATCCTTGTTTGCAGAAGACATGATTGTCCCCATAGAAAATCCAGTGGAATCCTTGAAAAAAGTACTAAAACAAGCGATTTTTAGCAGGAAGACTGAAGAAGGCAACAGGAATATACAGCAGTCAATTATATTTCTATATAATTGCAATGAATGATTGGAAGTTGAAATGTCAAAACAACTCTATTTACAAATGCCAACAGAAAATAAGTAAGACATGCTTAGGAGAAAATCTTGGTGAAAGATGTGAAAGATTTACACACTGAAAACAAGAAAACACAGCTGCAAGAAACTACAGATGACTCGATAACCGAGGTGCCACCTTGCAATGTGAGTCTCACAGTCCACCTTCATGCAAACCTCTGCTGGCCAATTAGGGTTACAGGACTTCCAAGCACAGGACATCCCGGGAGCAGACAACCATCCTTCATGTAGTAACCTGCCTGCCACTTAGGAATGACAAGCATCTTGCTGAATTTCCCGGGGACAAATATCATTATCTTCACTTTGCAGTTGCAGAAAAACGTGACTCAGAAGGAAATAGCTCTGGACATCGTTATTCCAGGTGTACCCACAACTACATCTTACTCCAGATATGCCCACCAACACCTTGTTATTTGTCACCACAAACCACGGGGCACAGAATATGTGCCTTTCTTTGAATGGAGTCTACCTGCTGGAGTTTTTTATCAAGAGGTACAGGATAGAAGGAAAGAGAACAGAGGAAGTGGTTTCCAAAGAAAAATATGGAGGAGTTGACAGGCTTTGTTAATTTATGATCTGGGCAGTTAAAACAGCTTTTCCTACCAGGATAGGAGCAGAGGGAAAGCAAGAAAACACGAAGTTCCTTACCCTGTGCCCATCTAACAACGCTTTGTAAAAGAAGTCGACAGTGAAAGTCTAGGTTGCAAAGAAAAAAAGAAAACAAACCCCCACACACAAAGTTCAGTTTCTAATGAAAATAGATACAGGCTTCTAGAAAACATCCACAGATGGAATTTTTTTTTGGGGGGGGGGGGGCTGTGGGGATGGCATGTTTAAACAAACCAGTCAATCCACATAAACCACACCACACTAGCCCACACACCAATGTAGATCAAATGAATTTCAGCTCAGGAACTTACACTTTTAGGAAGTGCTGAAGCTACAACCCAAGAAGGATGGAATTTTTACCAGCCACCACTCTTAAATATACCACTGGAGAGGAAGCAAAAATTCACGGGGCAAGGTCAGACCATTGGATAGTCCCTCCCCTCCACCAACGCCCATGAGGCACAGCCCCATCCAGCTGTCTAGTGTATTTCTAGCCATAAAACAACCTTCCCCTTCCATGTGGCAAATCAGCCTTACCCCTGCTTGAAATCACACACAAAAAACAGCAGCAAAGGGATTTCATTTTTAACGCGTATAAACACAAGGACAAACAGGAAAGGAGAAGCTGGGAAAGAAACCAGAGATGGTGGAAGATCCGTGAGTGCAACTGCTGCCAAGGGGAGGTCTGGAGAAGCCAACCAGCTTGCAGCACAGAACTGCAGGAAGGCCCAGGAATGGAATTGCAGGTTCCTCCTGCTGAGTTGAAGGCAGGAAGACTGGTTCAAAGTTTGTCAGTAAGGTAGCACTTGGATCCCCTCAATACAGCCAGCTCCTCTTTCTACACTACATCACTCTCATGTGCAAAGAAGCCACTGGGTAACAAGTGGCACATGGACTTTAAGAATGGCAATGACAGCTGGGCATGGTGATGAGTGCCTGCAGACCCAGCTGCTTGGGAGGGAAGGCAAGACGGGAGGATCATTGGAGCCCAGGAGTTCAGGGCCAATTTGGGCAACATAATGAGGTTCTAAAAACAAACAAACAAACAAACAAACAAACAATAAAAAGCAATGGTCACATGACAATTCAGGATCTCAGAAGAATGAAGCCGAGGTCAGAATCTCATCTTGACAACCCCAGTGTCAGGGAAAACCTATCGGAGTGGCCAATGGCAAGAGGAAAGAGCAGGTGCTATAGGCAGGAAAGGAAGCAGCAGAGGCCTCCAAGCAAGGCGCCCACTCATGGTGAAACACTGCAATTCCCTACATCCAAGGCAACCATGACACCGCATGCACAACGGAACCAGGACAACAAAGAGCCACAGGTGTGGGGAAGTGCCCAGGAATCCTCAATCCTGGATGCTGTCAGAGCCACCTGTGGAGCAATAAGATGTTCAGGTTCCCAGCCCCCCGAACCCAGATCTACTGAATCTGAATCTCCAGGGAAACAAGTGGGAAGAAGAATTTGTATTTTAGCAAGAAACCTATGATTCCAAGGGGCCACCTGGATGAAGCATCATGGGTGTGACCAACCTTGCTGGAGGGGCAGTGCCCTGCAGTAACCCTACCAGGGGGGTCCCTCTCTATCCCTGTCTCCCGCTCATAGAGGACGGCTGTGATGACAAGTGTTTTCTCTCCTGAGGAGGAACAGAAATCTGCTTCCCAGCAAGTTCCAGAGGCTGGGGCCTTTTCCTTCCACAAGGCAGCGACTTTGTTAGGGAAAAAACAAACAAAAAAAAAACTCTCCAAACCTGGTCCTATTCCAGGTTCCCATGCCTGTAAGTAGCACGACTGTCCATCTGCTGGGAGGAGATTGTTCTTGGGGCTCCTGAGTTTCTACACACAGAGCAGAAACAGTGTCTGTCTTTGTTCAGACGATCTTTTCAAATGTGCTTGCAGATGGAACAGCTTTGAAGATGGATTTGTTTCTTGGGACTACCACGACAAAGTACCACAAACTGGAATTGAAGCAAAAACGGCAGAAATGTATTATCCGACAGCTCTGAGGCCAGAAGTCCAAGATCATGGTGTGGGCAGGGTTGGTTCCTTCTGAGGCTGTGAGGAAGCATCTGCTCCAGGCCTGTCGCCCAGCTTCAGGTGCATGGCCTCAGGCATTCCTTGGCTGGTAGGTGACCATCTTCTCCCCGTGTCTTCACACAGTCTTCCCTCCATGTCTGTGTCTGAGTTCCTCCTTCTGATAAGGATGCCAGTCATTCTAGATCTGGACCCATCCTAACATTTCATTTCAACTTGATCATCTGTAAAGTCCCTATTTCCAAAGAAGATCTCATTCTCAGGTCGAGGGCTTAGGACTTCAACATATTTTATGGGGAGCAGGGATGCAAGGTAACCCATAACGGAAGATATGGTGTTTCCCTCTGGTGCAAACGGCAGACAGGCTCACTGTCTAGCATAAAATATTTCACTTCCCTAAGCTCAATGTTTCTCTCCCACAACGTGCCCCACCATGCATGCAGGCATCATCCATGCCTCTCCGCATCACAGTGTGGGAATCAGGGCTCAGTAAACCAGCAAGAAAACCCTGAGGCTCTGTCTAGTGCTACTGGTGTGAGTAATAAACTCCTTCATCTCTGACCCGGGAGTCTTGTGTCTTCATGAAACTCTGGTGAGCTCACTTGTTAGCCACCCAGGAGGGGAAATCTCAAAGCCTTCAGGGTCTTGACAGTTTCAATGAGGAGGATGGGATACTCCCACAGCCAAGGCTTTCTGGAAGATAAAATAAAGAGGCTGTGCAGGCTGGGTTCCAGGATATGAGAACCCTCCCTGGATCAGGTAGCAAATGTTCTCGTCCAAGTGATGGAGGGACAAGAGGAAAAGGTGCCGGAGTTTCGAGGCTGAGGATGAGACCCTGGATGGAACAGCCTGCCCTGACTCATGCTGTGGGTGAGACTCACTCTCCCCTGAGTGAACAGAGAAGGACTCCAATCAGGACAATGAGGCGGTACTACCCACAGTCCCAGCTGTGAGGCCGCAGGGCTGCAGCTGCTGGGCCAAGACTCTGGCATGCTTTAGAATGGTGTCAGTGAGGAGGCACTTGCTTTTCAATGCAAAGCTCTAAGCAAACAGAAAACAGCAGCCCTTCATCTGGCTATGCCCTGAGCAACCGTGACACTGCTAGAAATCAATACATCAATGCATGTGGCTCACAGGCACAAGGTCACTCTCCCTCTGCTCCCATGGATCCCTGACACCCCTCTACCCTGACTGCAGCTGCTGTAAGGAGAGAGATGACTGGGGGCAGGTGGCTCCATCCCCAAGGAACCCCAAAGACCACCAAGGCCCACCCAGCATGCTGGGAAACTTCAGGGATGGGTGGAGCTCCAGCTTTTAGGGCTCTGTTGGAGACAGTTGTCCAAGTCACAACCCCACTGGATCTCATGGTGGGAGACGGTGCCTGGACCCAGCTGATGAGGCCAAGTTTATAGGGGAGAGGGTAGCTTATGTACCCTTGTAGGGGGAGAGGTTGGACCACATCAATAAACTGGTTTTGTGGCCTCCACATCCAAAAGTAACATAGGAAGGGGTGTGTTCTATGCTTGTACTTCCCCATTTCACACGGGCCAAGAAGGACGCTCCTGACTGGGGAGCGCTAACTAGAGCCCCTGGGCTACAACTCTGAAGACTCCATCAAGCTGCCCATCTGAGATTACCGACTGGGCAGATGGAGACAGCCCCACCCCGGCGACACCTGGACTTGCCTGGCATGGTTCCCAGGCACCCACCGTGTCATTATGCTCTTTTTGAAACTGAGCATCTGATCCTTGGAGGGAGGCTTTGTGATTTTCAGGCTTGATATTCCCATTTTTGGGTGGGCCCGCTCTGACTCAATGGCCCACAAGATAAGAAAGGCCCCACAAGCCTCGCTGCTTAAACATCCATGGTCTATTCTACACCGAGGGCCAAGCTGCACACAGAGGCATCCTGGCCCCGACGAAAAGCAGTGGCTCTCACTTCTATCACTTGAAACAATGTCGCTGGCTTCATGGGTCCCTCAATTCAGAGTTTGCCCCGAATGTCGGGGCTGGGTTCACTGATGGTTCAACTATACTGAAGCTCAATGATGCCCACTGGGCTGCATCGGCTGCTCAACCTCAGGGCTGGCTCTGTAGAACTGCAGGTGCCCAAGGCCACACCACTTAGCGGGCAGGACTCAGGGCTCTTCTCAAACCTGTGGTCAACTCTCCCCCTGATGAACTTGGTTATGTTTTTACTGACTCATGGGCAGCTGCTGGCAACAAACTCACTGTCTGGTCTGCCACTTGGAACAGTCAGATTAAAGACGTCCTTCTTTGGGGCCACACATTCTGGCAAGTCACGGTGGCTGATTGGCCATTCTGGGTCAGCATGTAGATGCCTGAGCTAAGAGTCCATTTGTTCTTTGATGATACTGAATGAGACCGAGCTGTTGACTGGGACTTCACTGCCCAGAGGCCACCACTACTACCCAGATGCACCATCACACTAGAGAGCACCCCATCCACCACTGCCTGGGCACAAAGCTAAACACTCTGTTCCTGATGCAGAGGCCACCTCTGCATACTAGACTTGTGACTCCTGCCCAAAGCTGTCCTGTCTGTCCCCTGTGAGGGCAGGCCCATTGCTCCTACCTCCTCTCAGCCAATCAACAATCTCAAAATGTGGTGCTCTCCCCACCAGGGGTACCGGTGGGGGCCTCAGCAACACTGAGACCATTATAGGCTACAATGATTCTGTCCCAATACAATCAGCCAGCACTGGCCATGCTGTTATGGTTGCTGAAACTCACCTGTGGCATGTCTTCAACTTTCAAGACCGTCTACACTCAATGATGGTGTACCTTGTATCACAAAAGCCACTTGCCAGCAGGCAGAGCATTGAGACACTCAAGGGACTGTCTACCCTCCCTACTCTCCACCCTTCCTACCCTCACCTCCTTCTGGTCCTTAGTAGAAAAGTCTGATCACTATATATGGCTGATCCAGGAAGGAATCATCTCCTCTTTGCCACATCCTGAGTAGTGGCCAGGAAGAGAAGGCCAGGAAGAGAAGGATGGGGATTATATTGACCAACTGTGAAAACTCAAGCTTCCACCCTGACCATCCTTGGGCATGAAGCTTCTTTCTTCCCTCTAGCAGCAAGCCCAGGCTAGTCTGGTTGGGGCAGCCTCCAGGTGACTACCCAGCCAAACGGGGACCTAGAGGGTTCAAACCTCATTCCAGTGCAGCCACCTGGATTCTCCTGTTGACTGACATGGTCCTGGGTTGCAAGGACAACACACACTTGGGAGAGGGCCCTGCTGACCATGTCCTTCCACATGGGACAAAGTGGATACAATGGATCCTCCAGTTTTATAAAAATGCCTCTTGCGTTTGACCCTTCAGAATGAAAGTCCGGGTGCAAGGAGGGGACAATTGAGGAAGAAGGTGAAGTTGCAGCTATTGTCACGAGACACCAATTTGGGGGGTGGGTGGGGAAAGAACAACAACCCCAGAGCCTGGAGAGGGAGGGGGATATTAACAGTCTTGTCTGTCTCCCATGGCGCATTCCCAACAATGGAAAATACAATGGTACGGTGACATCCGCAAAGGGTGGTACATTTCACTGGCTGCGGGGTCCAGCATTCTCTGCCTTTCTGAGCCACCCATGGCTCATTCACCACGAAGGAAAATATATTCATACAGTGACGCCCGAAAAGTGTGATAAATTTCACTGGCTGCTGGGTCTAGCATTCTCTGCTTTTCTGAGTCACCCATGTCTCATTCCCCATGATGGAAAATACATTGGTACAGTGACACCCCAAAAATGTGATAAATTTCACTGGCTGCTGGGTCTAGCATTCTCTGAACACAATTTGATGCCCATTCACCTTACTGTCACTGAGAAATCTGTCAGAACAAGCATGGGAGAACTTCAGTCCTGCACGTCCCAGACAAAACACAAGTCAACACCTGCTGATGTCTTCCCCAGCCCCAACCTCACCCCCACTCCTGGAACCACTGGCCAGTCATTCAGTGGGGTGGACAAATGCCATCTGGCATGGACACATTAAACAGTTTGGACCCACAGACTGAACTGAATTATTCTAACTGAACCAGGCGCCTTAAGGTCTATCAGTCATCCAGGAGACCATGTTGGAGACACTGACAACCTCTATCCTGCATCCTATGGAGGTCCCTCTTGCAGGGGCTCCAGCAATTGTAAGCAAACCTTACTTTCCAGGGCACCATGTGCCCACAGCTCTCTGCTTCCTGTGTGGAAGCCAAGTGTCACCTTGCTTCCCTCCTGAGAACATGGACACTTGTAACTTAGAGGGTTCATAAGAGACCTTCGGGTATATAAGCAGAAGCACTCCCTGCATGTCACATAGCCCTCGATCACTGAGAAGTTCCCTCCAAAGTGGACCTGCCCTCAGTGACTTGGTTAACTTCTCGGGTTACTGGCACATTATTTATGTGAATGCTGCAGACAGCAATCCATAGGAGATATTTAACTAGAAAAGGTTCTAGGAAATGTGTCCCAGGACTTAGGGAAGTTGATCAATGCCACTACCTTGGCCCTCGGCATTCAGCCCAGCCTCAAGTCACCATCCAGGAGCGTCACAGATGACAGGATTGCCTTTGACTTCTTCCTTGTGGTTCAAGGTGAAGTCCGTGCAATTGCCGATTCCTCCTGCCGTAGCTGGTTTCTTAACACATGCCGCCAAGTGGAAAGGTCAACAGGAACTTATGGAGAAACTAGCTTGGTTTCTAAGGGGACCCTGGAGGCTTGTGGGATTTGCTCAGCTGGCTGGATCCAGGACCCTGGAAGTCACAATTGAGGTTAATACTGCTGTCCTGTTGGCTGTCGTCTTAATTAAAGACTGCATGAGACAAATGGGGTGGATTTGGTCCCAATCTGTCTGTTAGATTGATCAGCATTGCCAACAGAATGGCACACTCAGGAAAATTTGCCAGGATGATGTAGACATGAGGGGTAGATATTGCTCAGGAACAGTTCTTCATGGGTTTCTCAAGTTTTATTCAGGGACAGTTCTTCACGGGTTTCTCATGTTTTGTTTGGGGACAGTTTTTCATGGGTTTCTCATGTTTTGTTTGGGGACAGTTTTTCATGGGTTTCTCATGTTTTTTTCAGGGACAGTTCTTCATGGGTTTCTCGTGTTTTATTCAAGACAATTCATGGGTTTCTCATGTTTTATTCAGGACAGTTCATGGGTTTCTCATGTTTTATTCAGGACAGTTCATGGGTTTCTCATGTTTTATTCAGCACAGTTCATGGGTTTCTTATGTTTTATTTGGCAGAGTTCATGGGTTTCTCATGTTTGCCTAGGAACCGTTCTTCATGGGTTTTCATGTCAGGAATGTACAGACCCAGGCAGAAGCCTCGGTGGGAGGCAGTACTCGGTGGGTTTCTCTTGGTCTGTGTGTTGTGTGGGCAGAGGTACTGATTCTGCCTTTTTCTGGCTCATCCTCTAAGATGTTTGTACAGCGAGCCGTCTTGGAAGCTAGAGAAAGTGTCTTCCTCTGGAGCAAAGGGCAGGTGTGCTGAGGTCATCTTTCATAAAGGATTCTGTTTCCCTAAACTCAGCACTTCCCTCCCATAATGCAACACGTTGTGCATGTGGTGCCAGGTGGCCTTCCCTGCACCGTCCTGTGGAAACAGGGCCAGTGCTTTTCCTACTGGTGTTGCTGTGAGGAACGAACCTTCATCTCTGATCCAGGGGCTTCATGTCTTCTACTGGTATCACGAAACTGAGGTAGGCTAACCTGGAGGGTCAAAGGTCAGACCACACACATTCCTTGCCACCACCAATTTGCTCCTCCCATTAGAAACTAAGACATCATCCGAGACATTTCCCTCTGCCTCTGCCCAGTTATGCCAGCCACTCCTGAGACCTGGTGATCTTGCCACCTCCATCTCTCTCACATCCTGCTGAGACCTCCCCTTATTATCCCCTGCTCGTGTCACTCTGGTCATGGACCACTGGAGCTGCCCACTCACCATCCTACCCACATCTGCCCAGCCCCTTCCAGCATATGCCTGAGAAGGTCAGCCCCAAATGCCCTCAACAGCCCATGCCCAGGCCTCAGTACACACCATCCCTCAGCAAGCTGAGTGTTCCCAACAAGGACCTGCTGAGGTCTCTCTAGACACAGGATCCCCTCCCTCTGGGGAGAAGGACTTCAGGGCAAGGCAACAGGAAAACACTGCTAATATTTACAGCTGACGTACGAAAAGGCACAGGAATAGTGAGTAATTGAAAGGCAGAAATAAATGAAGCCCCATGAATTACCCTGGCAACCAGGTACAGCTGGGAAGACAATGAAATTCACTGTGCCTATAACTCAAAGTCAAGATGAAACTGAGGTGTGGGCCCAAATACACCGTTGCCCACCACACCCCTTCTCATCTGCTGAGGGCCTGCCATGTCCCTGCACTGTGCTGGGTGCTGACCTGAGATGACTATGACCACCTCCAAATGGAGCTCAGGCCTACACGGTCTCTCAGGGACCCTGACCTTCTCTCTACCAGGGGGTCACCCCTCACACAGGAAAGTGATGGGTCAAGGTGGGTGGAAGCAAACCCTGGGGTTCTCTCAACCCAGCAGGAGTGGGTGCCAGCTCCACGGCCCCCCACTCCTACCTGGATGGAGTCCCAGGAAGCTGCCCCGCCACAGAGCAACAGCCAGGTCACAGCAACCACAGACGGCCAGGGAAGACGGAGCTCCTGGCTCCCAGTGATGAGGCTCTCAGGGTTGGGTTGTGAAATAGTTGCATCTGCCATTCTCGGCTGAAATCCCGACCATTCATTCCCTCTCTCTCCCCTTGTTCCAGGTTCTCATTCCTGAGCCTCCTCCTGGCCACCTTGGCTTCCCACCATCCACTGGCAGGTGAGTGATTCCCCCAGGGGCTCCCAGGTCCTGTCCTGTTTCATTTCCAAGCTCAGCGGTGCTGTTCAGGGCTTATTCCAGTCACTGGTGTCTCGCTGGTGACCAGTCAGTGCCTGTGTAACTGACAAACTCTATCAAACCTCAGAGAGTCTCTCAGTAGAGAGAGAGTCACCCCAACTTTATTCTTTCCTTTTTTTTTTTTTTGAGACTGAGTCCCACCCTGTTGTCCAGGCTGGAGTACAGTAACACAATCATGGCTCACTGCAGCCTCATCCTCCCAGGCTCAAGCAATCCTCCCATCTCAGCTTCCTGAGTAGCTGGGACTACAGGAGCACAACTCCCACACCAAGCTAAGTATTTTTATTTTTTGTAGACTCGAGGTTTATCCATGTTGCTCAGGCTGGTCTCAAATTCCTGGGCTCAAGCAAGTCACCTGTGTTGGCCTCTCAAAGTGCTGGCCATGAGCCACCATGCCTGGCCATGGTCCCAACTTTACCATGAGCCCACCAACACTCAGAGAGGACAAGCTGTGTATCTGAGGCCAGCAGGTCTCAGGGAAAAACTCCATGTCCAGAGTGCCCCTCCCAAAGCCTGTGCTGCTGCCCTTGGGGGTGAATGAACATGGGAAAGGCCACAGCTGAGGCCTGGGGAAGCTTTTCTGCCAGCCTGGCTTCAAAGCCCCAGCATCTGGGGGAGGGTTCACCACGATTGCTGGGACAAGACGGGCACAGTAAGGAAGCTGAGCAATCCGAGCATGAGGGCCCAGCCCAAGCATCCAGTAGCATGGTGAAGAGCACAGCCGACTTGCTCCCAGCAGCCCAGCCCTTATCTGCAAGGAAGCCCCAAGTCATCCACACATAGGTCGACCAACAGCAGAGATGTCCACCTGCAGGGCCCCAACCCCACGACTGAAAAAGAAACCAGCCAAGCACAGGCACTGCTGCCCAAACTGCCCAGTGGCTACAGCTGCCATTGTTCTAGTCCCCGCTCTTATCCAAGCTGGCCTTGGACTAGAAGATGGCCTTGCCACTTCGGAGCAGAGGGGAAATGCTTCTGCAGCTGCAAAGGTGGGCGTTGTTGGCAGCAGCTTCAGAGGGCTTTGGCTTCTTGTGTTCTCCTTCCAAGTAATCAATAACCAGGCCCTAGAGGTGGCGGTGTTAAGTACTTAGCAAGGGGACAGTGTGAGGTTCCATCCAGACCCTTAAGCATCTCAGCACCCATCTGCCACACTCCTGAACTAACCCCTGCAATGAGAGAAAGGGACATCTATACCACTTCTCAGAGGAAGTGTGGCTCACCGTTGTCTGGAAAAATGAGGTCTTGGAACCAACAGATGGTTGATGGGGAACAAGAGAAAGTGTGTCACCACCCACCAAGGCACAAGGCCTCTGCAGGGAATCAGCCTCTTAAGGCCTCTCCCCTTTCTGACAACGTATGTGCAGAAGTGCTTGATGTCCCGCAGGCCGTGACGGAATGCCAGGACATGGGAACAAGGGCTGCACGCAGGCGTTGGGAGGAGGCTTCTGCAGGTCAGGCAGAGCCCAGTCCCAATCCCACGGCTCCACCCTGGGCTGTGTGGCCTGCATGAACCCATCATTTCTGTCTTGGCCTCACTTTCCCCATATGGAAGGTGGACGTCCAGCCCCTGCAGTGCTGGAGAAGGCCATTGTGAAGCTTAAATGTGAGGTATCCCTGGTGTGTTTGTGCACATATATTCATGCATGCATCCGTTTCTCCCATGCAATGGGAGAAAGGGACGTCTATGCCACTTCTCAGAGGAAGTGTGGCTCACCAAGAAATACCTCACACCAGAGATACCATGCACAGTGGCTCATGCCTGTAATCCAGGACTTTAGGAGGATGAGGCAGGAGGATCACTTGAGCTCAAGAAGTCAAGGCTGCAGTAAGCCATGATTGCTCCAGTGCACTCCAGCCTGGGCGACAAAGCAAGACCTTGTCTCAAGAAAAAAGAAAAAAAAATGCAAAAATGAATGCAGCACACTCAGCTGTATCCCCATCCATGCTATGTCTTCGTTCACAATTTAATACTGATAAAACTGTGTGTTATGAGGGAAACAGGACGCTGCATATCACCTCAGATGTCTTTGCTCAGGCTACCATACAAAGCCCCACACACAGGGCAGCTTACGCAACAGACTTTCATTATCTCACATCCCGGAGGCTGGAGTCCGCACAGGGCTGGGTCCTCCTGAGGCTTCTCTGCTTGGCTTGCAGACACCACCTTCTCACTGTGTCTTCACAGGGTCATCCCTCCACACAGGTCTGTTTCCTCATCTCTTCCTCTGTTTTTTGTTTTGTTTTGTTTTGTTTTGTTTGGAGATGGGGTCTCACTCTGTCTGTCATCTAGACTAGAGTCCAATGGCATAATCTCGGCTCACTATAACCTCCGCCTCCCAGGTTCAAGGGATTCTCCTGCCTTAGGCTCCCAGTAGCTGTGATTACAGACATGCACCACTACGCCTGGCTAGTTTTTGTATTTGTAATAGAGACGGGGTTTCAACATGTTGGCCAGGCTGGTCTTGAACTCCTGGCCTCAGGTGCCTGCCTCAGCCTCCCAAAGTGCTGGGATTACAGGTGTGAGCCACTGTGCCCAGCCCTTAACTTTATTTTTTATTTTTTTTAAGATGGTGTCTCGCTCTGTCGCCCAGGCTGGAGTGCAGTGATGTGATCTCAGTTCACTGTCACCTCCACCTCCTGTGTTAAAGTGATTCTCCTGCCTCAGCCTCCTGAATGGCTGGGACTACAGGTGCACAATACCACACCTGTCTAATTTTTGTATTTTTAGTAGAGATGGGGTTTCACCGTGTTGACCAGGCTGGTCTCAAACTCTTGGCCTCAAGTGATCCACCCACCTCAGCCTCCTAAAGTGCTGGGATTACAGGCGTGAGCCACCATGCCTGGCCTTCATCTCATCTTCTTACAAAGACACCACTCCTTTGGATTAGGGTCCATCCATATGACCCTAACTTAACTTGATTACCTCTCTCCAAATACAGTTACATTCTGTGCTACTGGGGGTTAGAGGTTCAACTTAGGAATTCAGGGAGGGGACACAGTGCAGCCAATGAAAACTCTCCACTCTGTTCTTCATGACCTGTGGTGATGGGGCTCTTTGAAGACTGTTGGGCTGTGACTATGAGAGCCCACTGACCAATACATCAAACAAAACTGCTACTCTATGTCAGAGTCCACATTTTTGATGCTTGTATCTCAGTCACTGCCTGGAACCCTGTTTCATGAATGGGGCAAGATGACATTGGAAGTTCCCAGGCTGTCCCCACTGTAATTAGAAAGACCAGAACCTGAGCCTTTATGAAGATATTTTAAATGAAAAGAAACATGAGGTCCGGGTGAAAGGAACAACGTGCCCCACCCTGGGTGGAAAAGCCTCGCCTTTCCCAGGAAAACGACCTAATCAATACAATTTCATACACTCTGTCTTCAGTCATTACTGGAATATTCACTTACAAATGCAAATTGAAAAGAGATCTATATTCATCAAGGCTTCCTTTTTCTTTTTTTTTTGTTTATCATCTATGATTGCTTTTACTTAATAACAATTCTTTTTCTTTTTTTTCATTTTTTTTTTTTATTATTATACTTTAAGTTTTAGGGTACATGTGCACATTGTGCAGGTTAGTTACATATGTATACATGTGCCATGCTGGTGCGCTGCACCCACTAACTCGTCATCTAGCATTAGATATATCTCCCAATGCTATCCCTCCCCCCTCCCCCCTCCCCACCACAGTCCCCAGAGTATGATATTCCCATTCCTGTGTCCATGTGATCTCATTGTTCAATTCCCACCTATGAGTGAGAATATGCGGTGTTTGGTTTTTTGTTCTTGCGATAGTTTACTGAGAATAATGGTTTCCAATTTCATCCATGTCCCTACAAAGGATATGAACTCATCATTTTTTATGGCTGCATAGTATTCCATGGTGTATATGTGCCACATTTTCTGAATCCAGTCTATCATTGTTGGACATTTGGGTTGGTTCCAAGTCTTTGCTATTGTGAATAATGCCGCAATAAACATACGTGTGCATGTGTCTTTATAGCAGCATGATTTATAGTCATTTGGGTATATACACAGTAATGGGATGGCTGGGTCAAATGGTATTTCTAGTTCTAGATCCCTGAGGAATCGCCACACTGACTTCCACAATGGTTGAACTAGTGTACAGTCCCACCAACAGTGTAAAAGTGTTCCTATTTCTCCACATCCTCTCCAGCACCTGTTGTTTCCTGACTTTTTAATGATTGCCATTCTAACTGGTGTGAGATGATATCTCATAGTGGTTTTGATTTGCATTTCTCTGATGGCCAGTGATGATGAGCATTTTTTCATGTGTTTTTTGGCTGCATAAATGTCTTCTTTTGAGAAGTGCCTGTTCATGTCCTTCGCCCACTTTTTGATGGGGTTGTTTGTTTTTTTCTTGTAAATTTGTTTGAGTTCACTGTAGATTCTGGATATTAGCCCTTTGTCAGATGAGTAGGTTGCAAAAATTTTCTCCCATGTTGTAGGTTGCCTATTCACTCTGATGGTAGTTTATTTTGCTGTGCAGAAGCTCTTTAGTCTTCCTTTTTCTTAGGGAGCTTATTAAGCTATCGGAAGCTATCAGCTCGTAAAGGTGATAGGAAAAGGCGAGACCCAGAGAATGCAAAACAAGAGCTGGTACTGCTTACACTTCCCCTTTAAAGAAGCCTGCAAAACCAAACCTGGCTGTCTGGAAAGTATTAGAAAAAGAGAGAAATAAAATCCTTCCTCTCTTTATTGCCATGTTAGATACACAGAGACAAATGGCCTCCAGGCAATGCAGAGACATAACTCTGCTAAAGCCAGATTCCTCCACCAAATCATACTAATAAATCAACTCAAACCAAAGGCACGGGACCCAATGATGGTCACACTCACCAGAACCAGCTGAGAGGGCTTCTGTGGCAGGTCTGGCATCCCAGCCCATGGGTTCTGGGGTCGTCTCATCAGAGCCTTGCAGCCATTCCAAGAGGAGTGTGTGAGTGTGTGTGGGAGTGTATGTGTGCACAAACACACCAGAGATACCTCATTTCCTGGGCTCCCCTATGATCAGCAGAGCTGTTCCATATCCCAGGGCTTGACCTTGAGCTGGACGTGCAAACATCTCATGACCCCATCCAGAGGAGGGGTTGAGGTCTCTGTCATAACATGAGATAACAGGCTGGAAAGAGCCACAATTTCTGAGGTCAAAGGGTACTGGTGTGACTGTTAGGACCAGAGTCCCCATCCCATGTGCTCCTAGCCACTGCCTGCTCCCCGTCCAGAGCTCTCCAGCCTCCTCTGGCCCTGGGCACCTGCACGAGTTGGCCAGGGCTGCTATGGCAAAGGGCACATGCCAGGCAGCTGAAACCACAGAGACGCACTGTCCCACGCTCCCGGAGGCCAGGAGTCCCAGGTCCAGGCAGGGTGGGTTCCCTCTGCAGGCACAGATTGTTCCAGGGCCCTCTCCTTTGCCTGGGCACTGCCATTTTCCCTGTATCTCTATACAGCTGTCATCTTCTAAGGACACCAGTCACAGTGGATCAGGCTCCACCCTACTGGCCTCATTTAACTTGATTACCTCTTTAAAGACCCTCGCTCCAAATAAGGTCATGTTCTGAGTACTTGGGGTTAGAGCTTCAATCTGTGAATTTGCGGGGACACAGTTCAGCCCACAGCAGTGCTGCTGGTGGGAAGGGCTGGGCCAAGACGAAGATCGTTCCCATTTTCCATGGAAATCAAGGCACAGAGAGATCCCCAAGCCTTACTGACACCAAACACATCACCACCCACTGCAGGATGGGGTGGACAGCAGGTATTCGGGTAACTCAGGGAAAGTTTTGTGCTCAAAGTGACCTGAGGCCACATCTGGGGATGCTGGTCTGTAGGTGGCTGTTCTGATGGGACCACAGTTACTCACGGGGACAACTAAGCAGTGGGTGCCCGACGGAGTTGATGTCATGAAGAGACCCCAGCATCAGTGCCGGGCGTGATGGCTGAGACCTCAGGACCTAGGTGTGGGGGCTGCAGGAAGTCAGGGCAGGCTGCCACTGCCTCAGCCCCACTCTCTCTGTAACCTCAAACCCCAATGCCACTCACTTGCACTTCTTTAAATCACCTCACCTTTGTGTCAACTGAGAATTAAGCCAAGAAACAGGATGTTAACAGCTGGATCCAAAGAGCAGGTGCCAATGGGAGAGGGGCAGGTCCAGACAGACACAGAGTTCCAGTGACCAAGGAAGTGGATGCTAAGTGACACACAGGTATGAAGGGGCTGATGACATGGCCACATGTCTTCAGAGCCAACCTGCAAGTAATTAAAATTACTAATGTAATTTGTCTAAAGACTGCAAAGAAATGCAAAAGAGAACCAGACCATTAAAGTGAGCTCCGAACTTCCTGGCAAAGTATGCTTGACACAATAATGCAGGCTTCCATAACTCAGGCAGGGGCTGGTGGACAGCAATACCCAGCCTTCTGCAAATCACAGAAGACCTGCTACAGCTGCAGAGAGCAAGGACCGTGAGGAAGAAGCAAATCCTGGGTCCCAGCGCTACACCCACCCCAGTCAAAGGTCAACTGCAGCTACTTAGAAGGTCCAGTCTCCTTCCTTTGTGGGTCAATGGTTTACAATCCCAAAAAGGCTTAAACCTGAGGACAGACATGAAGAAAGAAACCAAAGCCACCTGACATGTGTTGTTGTAAAATCCAGAAATAGAGCTCACTTTTTACATAGGTCACCTATTTATATTTAGTATTAAAAAGTGTCTAACTGGCCAGGCCTGGTGACTCACGCCTGTAATCCCAGAACTTTGGGAGGCTGAGGCAGGAGGATCACAAGGTCAGGAGATCGAGACCATCCTGGCTAACACAGTGAAACCCCATCTCTACTAAAAATACAAAAAATTAGCCGGGCGTGGTGGTGGTTGCCTGTAGTCCCAGCTACTTGGGAGGCTAAGGCAGGAGAATGGCATGAACCTGGGAGGCGGAGCGTGCAGTGAGCCGATTGCGCCACTCTACTCCAGCCTGGGTGACAGAGCGAGACTCCGTCTCAAAAAAAAAAAAAAAAAAAAAAAAAAAAAAAAAAAAAAGTGCCTAACCAATTAATCTTGTCATCACAGCCAAAATATACAGGTGAATGATTGATGGAGACATGAAATTTTATACTGAAAGCATAATTTTAAGAAAAGTGAAAACATTTCTTAGCTATTTTAGAGAATTTAGGATTCCCATTTTCAGTATATTGTGATTAATAAGGATTATTTACATACCCAAAACAGAGTTTTTGGATAGAATTTCAGGAATTCAGGTTTACAAATGAGATTACACTGTAATCAGAGTCCCACTCTAAAAGGATCATAAAATCAACTAGACATAGAGACATCCTTGCAAAATTTACAAACTTTAAGAAAAATAAGTTTTTGAAGCTATCACTCTAATAAATTAAAAGTTTAATGCTAAAATCACACATAACAAAAATACTCTTTTCTGAGGGGAAATCTTCCCTTGAGGAACAAGGAAAGACCTGGTGTTGGTATCTGCCTGTCATGGAGGACAGTCAGTCATAAAAATAAATGTGATGGGCTTGGTGCAATGGCTCACACCCCAAATCTCAGCACTTTGGGAGGGTGAGGCAGGAGGATGTCTTGGGCCTAGGAGTTCGAGACCACCCTGGGAAACATAGTGAGACCCTGTCTCCACAAAAATATTTAAAAATTAGCCAAGCATGGTGGTGAGTGTCTGGGGTCAGTCGGTAGGCTGAGGCGGGAGGATTCCTTGAGTCTAGGAGTTTGAGTCTGCAGCTGCAATGAGCCATGATCACGCCACTGCACTCCAACCTGGGCAATAGAGTAAGACCCTGTCTCAAAAATAAATCAATATGTATGTGAATAAATGGATGATTCTTAAATTCTAGCTACATGCTTTAATCTACCTAAGGCTCTCAACCCACCTCTGGATTTTTGTTTGTTTTTTTTCTTTCTCCTGAGATGGTATCTTGCTCTGTTACCCAGGCTGGAATGCAGTGGCATGATCTTGGCACACTGCAACCTCTGCCTCCCCGGTTCAAGCAATTCTCCCGCCTCAGCCTCCCAAGTAGCTGGGATTACAGGCGCACGCCACCACATCCAGCTAATTTTTGTATTTTTAGTAGAGACGGGGTTTCATCTTGTTGACCTGTCTGGTCTCGAATTCTGGACCTCATGATCCACCCATGTCGGCCTCCCAAAGTGCTGGGATTACAGGTGAGAGACACTGCACCTGGCCCTGCCTCTGGTTCTTTCTGCTAAAAATGGAGAGAGACTAGCAAGGTCCTAGGAATGTGAACGGCTCTCTGGCACAACAAACAAGGGTTCTCCCCACATGCCCTCCCCGTCATGACTTACAAAGACCCATCGGTGCCCAATGCAATGGCTCATGCCTACAATTCCAGCACTTTGGGAGGCCGAGGCAGGCCGATCACCTGAGGTCAGGAGTTTGAGATCAGCCTGGCCAACATGGTGAAATTTCATTTCTACTAAAGATACAAAAGTTAGCTGGGCATGGTGGTGGGTGCCTATAATCCCAACTAATCAGGAGGCCGAGGCATAAGAATTGCTTGAACCTGGGAGGCAGAGGTTGCAGTGAGCTGAGATAGTGCCACTGCACTTCAGCCTTGGTGACAAAGTGAGATTCTTTCTCAAAAAAAAAACAAAACAAAACAAAACAAAAAAAACCCATCCCTGCTCTCAGCTTTTATTGGATGAATGCCCTCAAGTGACTCGTTCTCTCCCTAAGGGCTTGAGACCTCACATTGAACAAAATCAACATAAATCTCTGCCCTGGGAGACCATCTGTTGTCCTGGGAGTCACAATAGAACTGAAGGTAGAAGAACTTAGTTTCGTGACTCAGTGTGACCCCACGTGTTTGTATCCATGAAACCATTTCTTCATTTCCTTCCCCCCAGTGTCCGGCCTGAGCACATGGCTTGGCCTTCCCGGGTGGGGTGGAGGAGGGTGTGGGCAGGTTCCAAGATGCTACCACTCCAAGCACGTGCTACAGCCTGTGCCAACCTCAGCTCACAAATCTGCTCAGGGCTGTCTCAAAAACAGATTAATAAATAAGCAAATAAATGTGATGGTTCTTAAGTTCTAGCTCAGTTCTTTCATCTAGGGTTAGGCCTCCCTGGTGCCAGGCAAGCTGAGGCTGCCAACACCCTGCCCCATAAGGCCATCTTCTTCTCTGTGTCTCCATCTGGGCAAATCCCACCTGCTCCATCAGATGGTGAATGCTAGGGAGATGGATCCTGTCAGTCTCAGATTTTAGGTTTTGTCTGAATCTTCTGAAGAGAACCTGACAGATGTTTTATTTTATTTTATTTTTTTTGAGACAAAGTCTCACTCTGTCACCCAGGCTGGAGTGCAGTGGTGCAATCTTGGCTCACTGCAAGCTCCACCTCCCAGGTTCACACCACTCTCCTTCCTCAGCCTCCCAAGTAGCTGGGAATACACTGGCAGGTGTTTTATAAATCACTGTTGATTAACCAAAAGGCCATTTCTGAGCCACATCACTTACCCATGCTCAGCTCCAATGAAAGGGCAGTTAAAGCAAAGGGTCTCAATTACCAACACCAGCCAGGGAAGAAGGAGTCAGGCACCCTGGTCACAAACTCCAACATCAGAGAAGTCCAAGTTCAAACACAGGGGCAGTCACTGCTAAGGATGGTGAAAGTGCAGCAGTTGCCGAAGCTTCATTCTGTGTGCCATTTCAGGTCAGCTCCACACCCAGCCTTCAAGGACAGTGGCTTGAGTTTGCATATTTGCCTTGCTTTTAATTATTATTATTATTATTATTATTATTATTATTATTATTATTATTATTATTTTTGTAGAGATGGGGTCTCAATATGTTGCCCAGGTTGGCCTCAAATCCAAGAGATCCTCTCATCTCAGCCTTCCAAAGTGCTGGGACTGCAGACATGAGCCACTGCACCCGGCTGCTTTTGCCTTTGTATGTTATGAATTTTGTGGCTGGTGCTGGGGCCTCCTGCCCAGCATCTGTCCCAACAGGACAGTGACCCCAGTTAGGATCTCCCCCTGCGGGGAGTTTGGATGGGCCAGCAGCTCTCAGGTTAAACAATCCCATTCTCCCAGCCAGAGACCAGCTGAGGAAGTCTCATGCCATATGAGGAGAGGTCTCCAGAGGGGCCTCCAAGAAGGGTTTCTGCACCCTTGAGAGACAGTGCCACAGGAAACAGGCCTTCTCTTCCCCAGGACCCTGTCAGGGACATCCCACTACCACACCGTGAGTCTGCAAGCTGTGAGGGGTGAGACCACTGCTGACCCCGCAGACACCGTCCCCCACCAACCCCCATCCATGGCTGATTCCACACCACACTGGGGATGGGCCGAGACCAGACTCCCTTCCACATCAGTCCCAGTGGGGCCCCTCTCATCCAGCAGGTGACCTGGAGATTCAAAACCCAGAAGGCAGCAGCGAGCCTCTGAGGCAGATGCCTCGTGTCTGTGGGCAAGTGAGGTTGCAAGGCAGCAGGGCCTTTGAAGGCAGAGTTGTTTCTGGATCCTGCACTGGCCACCATGGCTCATGGAGGCCTGAGCATCCCATGGCAGGCTCCTTAGGCTGCAGCCTTGAGAGTTGCCTGTGATGCTCAACACATCTCAAAGATGTCGATGAGCCCAGCATTGACAGTCATGACCAGGCCCATTTCCTCAAATTCCATCCCGTTCTGCTCAGTCACCTGCCACCATGCCACAATGGATACGGGGTGGAGGCGTATTCAATGATGTGGCCCAGAGCCCACGAGTGAGGCACTCCAGGCCAGGGGGTGTAAGGGACCCCCCAAGAAGGTCCAGAGACCAGAGACGGTCTCAGGAGATACCAGTTACTTCCCTTACTCACAGGAACTGTAGGCCAGCGTTCTCAGCTCTGCCACTTGCTGTGTGACTTTGAGAAAGTCACCAGACCTCTCTGAATCTTGGCCCCTCCACCTGTAAAATGGGAGCTTTACTTCCCACCTCACAAGGCAAATCCACAGAAGTCAGCTTCTGCAGATGTGAACAAGCCACATATTAAAATAGAAGACTCAGCCACAAACTGTGTCACCACCTGGAGGTAGCCAGCGTTTGCTCCAGGCAAATGGGCAGGCAGGAGCCAGACTGAATGAAATGTGACCTGCTCTGGAGGCAATACCAGCAGCTACACGTGACCACTCAGTCAAAATGAACGTTGCATTCACGCCCCAGTAAGAGGCACTTCATGGATGGGAGGAAGACACAGCAGCAAGGATGCCTTGGCTCTCAAAGCCTTCGCTAAAACATGCACACTCCCCAAGCTGCAGCCCATGCAAAGCAGCTGCAGCCTCGAAGGGAGCATGCAGGAAAGATGTGACAAGACAGCCACTGCCCCTAGGACCTGAGCCCAGTGGATGCCCATGAAGCAGCTGGGTCATCAGGAACCATGGAAGGAAAGCTGGCCGCATGGACACCGCACCCTGCCATAGGAATTCCTAATTCCCTGTGCTGTAAAGACCGAGGATGACCTTGGCCAGACGTGCAGACCTGGTAGCCATGAGCTGCTGGGGACAGAGTCGGGGGTATTAAGGATTCAAGGAGACAGCAAAATGCCAGGCAGGAATCCCCTCTGGCAAAGAGAATGATGCTTCATTTCCAAACAGATTAATCTCTCAAAGGCAGACATGGTTTTGTCTTTTAGGGCATTTGTTTCCTTAGCAATTTTTTAGACAGATAAAATTCACATAACACAGAATTTACCACTTTAAAGTATTTAATGGTTTTTAGCCATGTTGTGTAACCATCACCACTATCTAATGCCAGGACATTCTCAGCACCCCACATGGAAAGCCTAAACCCTTTAGCAGCCACCTCCCAGCCTCTGGCAACTGCTAGTCTATTTTCTGCCTCTATGGATTGGACCATTCTGGACAATGCAGATAAATGGAGTCACATCACACGTGGCCTCTGCATCTGCCTCCTTTCAGCACACATAATGTCCTCAAGGTGTATCTATGCAGTAGTCCTCATCCGTAATCCATTCCTTTTCAGCCGAGTCACATCCCATCACATGGGTACACCACATTGTTTATTTATTACTCAGCTGACAGACATCTGACTGAGTCCACTTTTGGGCTATTATAAATAATGCTGCCATGAGCATGTATGTAAACATTTTCACTCGTACCTATGATTCCATTTCTCTTGGGGACACACCCAGGAGTGGGACTGCTGGCTCATGTGCTAACTCCACATTTAACTTCACTCTACATTTGACTTCACTCTACGTTTGACTTCACTCTACATTTAACATAACTCTACATTTAACTTCACTCTACATTTAACTTTTTTTTAGGGCTTGCCAGGCCGTCTTCCTCAGCGGCAGCCACATGTTAACCGATACCAGGGTTATGGCTCAGACAGTAATTCTCTTCCCACTGCTGTCATTTGGTCTTCAAGCCTTTATCTGCATGCTCAGTCAGGAGCTTCACACCGTGGTCAGATGTGTTTGCCCTCAGTCACCAGACCTCAGAGAGGTATCAAGTCTCAATTAATACACATACGCACACACACACACACACATGCACACACACACATTTCAGATCCTTATTTTAGTGACTGTCATATGGGGAAAACCCTACGTGTAAAAAAAGGTATGTGCTCAAAGCTTTGTTCAGTGGTGCATTCAACCAATATTGGGCACCTGCAATCTGGCAGGGCCTGCCACGGGCCCCGAGGATGCATCAGTAAACAACATAAAGCCCACACACCGACCTCCCCTGAGCCATCAAAGAGACAGACACGATAGTGACAGTTTAAGACAATTAGCAGTGCCCAAAAATTCCTCTCAAGATGGAAAATTAATCTTCCAGTCAGGCCATGAGGAGCTCCTGCAGATGACAGGCATTCATCTCCCTCAACTGTTCCTTATCCACAGCAACCACGTGCCCTCTCCCATATTCCAACTTGACAAAGCCGTGGAAACCTGAGGCACTGCAAAGAGAGGGGCCTCGGCTACGAGAAGCACCTCTGCCCTCATGGATATATGAGATCCGTTGTGATCCCAAGGGTGAGCATATCCTTCCATGCCTCAGGAGAGCTGCGCTGCCTGCCACTGCCTGCCCAGAGATTGTGCTGAGCTGGCATGTGCCACAAAGGGTGATCACCACACTGTGTCCACTGCACTCCAATGCCACGATGGTTGGAGCTGCTGCTGCTGCTACTCACTTGGTCACAGATGGCGGTCACCTGCACAGCAGGGGCTCATGAGTGAGGGTCCCTATGAGCCAGTTCTCTTTCAAGCCCAGACACCAATGACTTCAGCTTTAAGATAAATCAAGTGACTATTCCCATTTTATAGATAAGAAAAGCAAGGCTGAGAAGTATAGGTCACAGGTTCACAGCCAGAGTGGGTACAAAGCTGAGACATGTCCACGCCCAGCACACAGGGTAGTGGGGCTGGCTTTTAAGTCCAGAAGGAGCACATCATCTCCCGCAAGAGGATGGCGGATGAATCTGTGGGAAGGAGGCAGGGACGAGGCACCTACTCCAGTTCCTCCAGCCACCCTGACCCAGGGAAAAAACCTGCCTCCTGGAAAATGCCCAGTGGCTTCTGTCAATGCCAAATTTCAGAGGCATAGCCATGAGCCCTCCAAATGGATTAGGGTCCCCTGTTCTACAGGATACTGACCAATTATTGTTATTTGTACAAGTCCTGGTTTATCTGATTCTCTGATTCTTCACAGCTGTGTGGAAGACGGTTGTACCCACATGGCTCACGGGTACACAGTAGGTGTTTAATCTCTGTGTGCCAAGTGAATGAATGGCTGCTTGGCAATGAGGGTGCAAGGCGCATAAACAACTCCCTGCCTTTAAGGCATCTGCATGGGCCTGGTGGACATATCCTTCTGCCGGGTGGCAGCCCGGATCAGGACCTCACCCCAGAGGCCACTGGTTCCCCAGCCCCATCCCCTCCTCATTCCTCCCCTCGGGGCCTAGACAGGTCATGGAACCACATCTCAGAATGTGCACAGAAGCACAGAGGGGACACAACCAGCCACTCTCTGCAGCTCAGGTCCTTGTACCTTAAGAACTGCCTATCTGGTGGGTGGGCAGGTGACTGAACCCATTTCAGAGATCCATAGACTGAGGTCAGAGAGGTGAGGGTGCTCCCAGCCCCTCAGCCAGACAAGGCAGAGCTAGGACCCGGGTCTTCCAACTCCATGCTCAACATCATACCCACATCTCAGACTACGCATCCTCAGGAGCTGGCTTCCAGGTGGCTCTGCCCAGGTGTCAAAAGGGGTCGATGTTGGCCAGAATGACACATTGGGAAAGCAGCCAGCACACAGAGTCACTAAAGGTGACCTTTGGAAAGTCTCTGAGACATAGGCCAGCCAGAGCACACTATGGACAATCCTCTTGTCCATGTGGGATTCCTGACCAGGTCCCACCCAAAGGGCACAGCAAGGCTGTCTCCATCCACCTGGCCAGCTCCACTGCCCGCTGTGCCAAAGTCACCTGCCCTGGTTAAGTCAATGAGCATGCAAGGGGCAACAATGAGCATGGCACTGACGCAGGGTCAAAGCCATGGGAAACTGCCTCGGAAAAAAACGGAGCCAGACGCCACCAGGATAGTTGCCACTGGGGCTGGGTGACTTTGACCCATTTTCTCTGTTTTCCAAATTTTCTGTGGGGCAGCAAAATAAGAAGTAAATTGAGATTTGGAAAATACTATGTGTCTGCAGGACTGCACACACAGGCATGTTCACGGAGCAGGTGGGCCTGTGGGGTTCCAGTGAGCTCAGGTACCACCTGCAAGGGTGGGGTCAGCTTTTGGAATCAAGGGTCACACCAGCGTAATGACCATCTGTGAGAGGGAGGTGCAGGGTCTAGGGAGACATGCCCAATTGTCTGCTGGAGATGGTGAGGAGGCAGTGAACTTTTGCCAAGACTTTAGTGGTCAGCATTTGCCAACAAGTCGATCTCCCACATGCGTAAGAGATAAGTGCTATGATAACCCCTATTTCAACAAGAAAATAATCAGATATAAGAAGTATCTAAATCTGAGAGCTAATAAATGGTCAAACCAAGATTTGATCCTGTGCAGCTTGGACCAGATGCCAGACATTTTAATACTATGGTGCAATAAAGGGTTAACTCAGCAGGCCTGGGTTGTCCAAACCCCACACACTACAAAGAAATACTGGGTCCCCAGGAGAATTGCTTGAACTGGGGAGGCAGAGGTTGCAGTGAGCCAAGATTGCACCACTGCATTCCAGGCAACAGACCAAGACTCTATCTCAAAAGAAAAAGAAAGAAAAGAAAGAAAGACAGGGTCCTTACCCAGCTCATGGGAGATCCCCTCTGAGCCCTGGTAATATCCTTTGTGGTAAGAGTGCCTCAGTTCACCTGGGGCCTTGAGCAACATCAGACGGCCTGTGCTAACAGGCATTACAGTGGGGACCCCAGTCCACATGGCAGCAGCATGACCTCTGGGGTCCTAGGGACTAAGGCCAGTCATACCTATGTGAAGAACCCCCAGGAAAAGCCCTGGCTCCAAGGCTCTGAAGCAGGGTGCCGGGGGCTGGACTCCTTGTGTGCTGTCACACATCTTTGGGGGGAGCCATCTATGTGCTGCCCCAGGAGAGAACACGGGAAGCGGGTGCCTGGTCTCTCCTGGACTCTGCCCCACATGCCTTTTGCTTTTGCTGATTCCACCCTTCGCTGTGATGAACCCTGCCTGTCGCTAAAACAGCTTCACTAAGGACTCTGTGAGTCCTTCTCATGAATCAGTGAACCAGGTTGGGGGGAGGTCTTGGGTAGCCCTGAACACAGCTGTCCTGTTCCGAGGAAAACTGCAGGCCAGGGGTGGGGAAACTGAGGTCTGGCTGGATTTACAAGAACATAAGTTACTTTTATAAAAGTCAAAGATGTAAATCCAAAAAATCCCCATAAACTCCATGGAAATGATCTGGAAGGGGAGTGCTCCCATGGTAACTGCAGCACCAGGCCGCCAGCTCAGGGCACAGGCAGAGGGCCCCTGCTGGGCTGGTGGTGTGGCTTGATAGGAGTGTCCCATGGGCAGGTAACAGGACCTGGCACACCTCCCATCTGCGCTGCCTCTGTAAAGTGAGCCTGTGTCAGGAAGGGACCCCATGGACACGTTCTCGGGTGACAGGCTCCAATGTGAAGAGGCACCACAGGATGCTGCTTGCTCACCTCCTCTCCCCTGGGTGAAGGCTGTGGCAAGGGACTGTTGAGGCAGGTGCACTTCACCCTGACACCTGGACACCTGTACCCTGCCAGCCATGCCCTTGCACTTTAGGGGAAGATGGGGTTTCTGAGAACAGGGTCCCCTCAAGGTTTCAGCTGGGGCCACTGTCTCCTTCCTAGACAGGCCCAGTCTAAGCCTGACCAGAGACACAGAAAACAAGACCAAGAATGCACTCATTCTGGGACCGCTAAGTGATGAGGGCCACCCTGGAGCCACGCCTGGACAAGTCCTGGGAAGGGGGCAGGAGGCAGGGGCTTGGAGCACTCCACCTCCCCAATGGCCCATCCACAGGATGCTGACCACGGTCAGACAGGGAAGGGACACCTGGTCCCAAGTAGGAGGGTCCCTCTGCAGATGGAGATGGCGGAGGCAGGGGACAGCCAGCTCGGGTGATGTCAGCCTTGGGTTATGTCAGCCTGGCCTCCCTCCCTCCCTCCATCACCTGCCCTCTCTCCTCTTCCCCATGAAGGCAGCCCCAGCAGGGTCCCCCAGTTAACACCAGAGGCAGGAAGGCCCCAAGTGCCCAGGGAGTCCCAGCCCTGGATTCTGTAGCACCCTTGTGTAATGAGCTACTCAGACCCAAGTTCCCGTGGCCTTTGCGGCCAGAGGCCTGACCACAGAAGTACCCCAGGCCACGGCCTCTCAGCACGGGCCCATCCTGTGGGGTAGCCCCTTTTCTCACAGTCACCACCCCGCATCCAGCCCACATTCTCCCCAGCTTTGGGTCATCTGAAAATCTGGTGGTCATGCCTCTCTCTGGTCAGAGGGTGCTGACCAGGGCCACCCTGACCCTCAATCAGTGGCAAATCCAGCAGAGTCCTGTGACTCTGTCTCATACCCCTGCTGGGCACTCCTGCAAGAACCTCCAGCCTCCAGCTCCTGCCTGTGCCCCTCTTGCTGGGTTCCAGTAGAGGCTGCACAGCCCCTCAGGAGGCAGTGCCAGGAGACCCCCGTGCCAGGAGGGAGAGTCCCCTTCAGCCTCCTTCCCCAGTCCCTCTAGCTGTTTGTCAACTTTGGGAAGTCCAAGTTTGGCCACCCAAAGGTTTCCAAGATGTCACGGAATCACCACACTTCCAAATTTTACCAGGAGGAAAGTTCCAGAGAAGAGTAGGTCTGCTAATGCTCCCTCCCTCACACCTACCAAGCCACTCCTAATGTGCATCTGGGCATGTTGGGTCAGGCGTGTTATTTATCCAGTTGTTGGTGGCAGGGTGGTGGCAGAGTCCACAGGGTCACTGTGGGAAGATGGCCAGGGACAGTCTGGGACAGCATCTTGGGGCCATGTCAAGAGTCATTTCTGGATGGCTGCTGAGATCTGGGAGAAAGGAAAGGCCCCTTAGCCCTGTGTCCCCCCAGGGCTGCAGCAGGTGAAATGAGGTTGGGGTCCTCTGGGGAGAAAAGCTCCAATCAGGGCTGAGCTCTCATCGGCCCCATCCCCATCCAGACAGGAGCCAGGTCCAATTTCTCTCCGTGTGCCCCACGCCAGCCTGCATGGAACCCTCCATGTTTCCTAAAGTGGCTACTCCACGAACACAAGGGGAAAGAATAAGTGAACGCACTCTGCAAAGTACACATCTGCCCATGCTGATGGAAGAAGAAGGATGCTAGTGCAAAGTCTTCTGTTTCTGAATTCCCTCCCATTGCTTCCCTCTCCGGACAGGCACACACACAGGGCGACTCCAGAAAGGGCTGGGACAACACCTGCATGTGATCAACAGCATCCGCCCACCCGGATCTCCTCTGCGCGTTTTAGTTAACTATTCCTTAGAGGTTACATTGTGACTGTTAAACAGCTATTGGAAGCCAACTCTTCCCTCTGAAAACATCCAGACAGAATTAACACTGGAAGGTGGATCTGCAACTGCCACTCAGAGTGGCAGGAAGCACAGGAGCGTAAATATTTAGAGAAAGCCGGGAGACAGCAGTGCCGCACCCCCGCCAGCCTACATCCAGACAGACAGAGAGATCGCACTATTCTCAAATCCACAGTTACGGAACCACAGTAAAATTACAGAGCTCATGTCCCCATACCTCCAAAAGAGTAGCTTGCTACCTCGGTAAACAGTCGATAATTTGTAATATAATAAAAACGTCAAGGCTGCGTGCAGTGGTTCATGTCTGTAGCCCCAGCACTTTGCAAGGCCCAGGCAGGAGGGTCACTCGAGGCCAGGCATTTGAGATCACCTGGGCACCATAGCAAGACGCAGCAACTATAAAAAATAAAAGTAAAAAAACTAGACGGACGTGGTGGCACACCCCTGTAGTCCCAGCTACTCGGGAGGTTGAGGTGGGAGGCTCGCTTGAGGCCAGGAGTTTGAAACCACCCTGGGAGACACAGCAAGACCCTGGTCTCTACAAAAAGTGAAAGTAAAAAAAAGATTAGCCAGGAATGGTGGTGCATGCCTGTAGTCCCAGCTCCTCAAGAAGGTGGGGAGTGAGGATTGCTTTAGCCCAGGAGGTCGAGGGTGCAGCAAGCTATGATTGGGCCACTTTGCCCCAGCCTGAGTGACAGAGTGAGGCCCTGCCTCAAAATAAAAAAAAAAGAAAAGAAAAAAATCATAGAATGAAAGAAAAAGAGAACAAGAACATTTGGATTCAACCAACACTTTAAATTCTTTTCTTTTTTTTTTTTTTTTGAGACAGTCTTCCTCTATCAACCAGGCTGGGGTGCAGTGGCACAATCTCAGCTCACTACAACCTCTGCCTCCAGGGTTCAAGTGACTCTCTGGCTTCAGCCTCCCGAACAGCTGGGATTATAGCCTTCCACTACCACATCCAGCTAATTTTGTATTTCTAGTAGAGACAGGATTTCACGATGTTGGCCAGGCTGATTTTGAACTCTGGACCTCAGGTGATCCACCCACCTTGACCTCCCAAAATGCTGGGATTACAGGCATGAGACATCATGCCCAGCCCATTTTAAATGTTATTTCTAACAGTCTCAGATAGGCCAAGCCTCCTACATTAGGTTTGTTTGCTTGCTGTGGTGAATTACATTCTGATTCTTCCCTTCTTGTTTCCAAGAAAAGGGGAAACTAGCAAGTTTCTAATCTATTTTCTGTGCTTTGCTGACATGCAGGTAAAGTTTAACCAAGAAGCAAAAACAAATCAACAGATCAGGACAGCACTGACTCCAGGGCCAGCTTCCCCGTGTGACCCCATGTCTCTCCCTCAGCCAGGTCTTCCAGTCCTTGTTTCCAGAATCTAAACAGCTCTAACTAGTCCTCAGTGTGACACCATGGCTGGAGGCTGACACTGCACCAGGCCTCTCTGGAAGGTGGCACACTCAGGGTCACTCTTGCCTCTCCAGGCTGGAGAGTGAAATGCTGAGAAAAGAATTCCTCTGCGTTCCTGCCTGCTTCTGAGGCAGGCTTACTGAAATTTCAACAAATTCCACTAAAAAAAAAAAAAAAGAAAGATTGGCGTCTGAGGGGTACACTGGGTTTGGCAGTCTGAGGGCTCCCAAGAAAGCTTTTAAGGGCCTTAAGACACCTAAAACCCACACATGAAGAAATTCACAGCTGCCCTGAACATCCAACTATTCCAGTGTCCCTGTACTTAAATCTGAGGGGGGGGTGGGCAGAGAAAGCCATGCAGTGGTGTTCCCAGGGGCCCCACTGTGCACCCGGTGTGGCAGGAGGGTGCCCTGGAGGGGCATGAGCTTGAAGTGGGCATTGCTGGTTGAGTGGGATGTGCCAGGGCAGGAAGAAGCTGTCCTGGGAAAGAGGGCAGCCCCAGTAGAAGTGTCAGGGGAGATGGGGAAGTGGGGGGGAGAAGGGACACGCACCAGAGCCAAGTATGTGCAGAAGGCTCCAAGGCTGGACTGGGTGAGGCTATGGAACAAGGGGAGAAAGAATCTCAACCCCATAAACCCTGGCCCAATGCTGCTTTCCAAATCTCAGATAGCTCCACCGGATGTTACCTTGCCAGGACAGGGCTGTGCACCCAAGTGTTCCTCCCCAGCCTCCCTTCCCGAGTCCTAGGCAGGTGCTGTGGACAGTACAGGTGCGTACAAAACAGCCCTGCCTCAAGGGAGCTCCCAGGATAGAGTGGCTCGCATGGCTAAGGGGACTAACAGGCAGTCTCTGGGATACGAAACACTGGCTTGGAATCCTGATTCCGATTCCCCTAGTTGTGATCCTTGGTGAGTTACTGAATCTCCAGTCTCAGTTTCCTTATCCATCCAAGGCACCCTCCAAGCCTCTTGGAGGCTTAACAAGAGAGTCTAGGAAGACTGGACTTTTTATTGAGACAGAAGTGCTCAATAAATTGCATCTAAGGCACGCACACACACACACCCTGTGACTTAGAGCAGAGGTTGCTAAACTCTGGGCGATCACAGGCCAGGAAAAAGAAGAAAAAGAAATTTCATCATCCTGTTGGGATGACCAACATTATATGTCTCCAGGAAAAGGCATCTGCAGAAGTGAGATGCACCGTCAGCCACCGTTCCTCACCAGAGAGGACACTCGGCCCCATTCTCAGGGGAAAGGTCAGAGCAGAATAAAGCCCAGTCCTCTGAGTCTAAGCCACTGTGCTTCAAAAGCAGAACATCCCTCTCAGGCCCTGGCTCTTCTCATCTCACCACAGATGGAAGGAGCTGGTCAGGAACCAGCCAGGCTGAATCAGGAAGCAGGAGTCTCCTCCAGCCCAATCCCCAGGCCAGGATAAATGTCGCTCTAGGTGAGGACTTGAGGAAAACCACAGGGCCTTGCAAGGACTGTCATGATTGTTCTCATCAAGAAATCCCCTTCACAATTTGTACTGGGCCACTCCCGACACAGGCCAATCAGACACACCCTCCCACGCCCTGCCTCAAGAAAACCCACGTGCAGGGCTGAGCCAGGAGGGAGCTTCGGTTCACAGAAGCCCAGCCAAGCATGGTGTGGAGGTTCAGGTCTCAGGCTTCCCTGTCCAGGGACACACCTGGGTGCTCGCCTTTGCATAGGTCATGCCTCCTCTCAGAATCGGGAACAGCCATGGCGCCCCCTCCCACCAGCACATGCGTGGTCATACCCAGACCCAGCTCCTCACTCTTGACTCAGTGAACTTCTGAGAGAGCTGCAAAACCAGGCAGCAGCTGTCCCTTGTGGCAGAACACACAGCAGACAGGAGCCCTGTGTCGGTGTCAATGTGCTGGGTGCTCCTGCAGGAGACCCTCCGTGCTGCATGTCCCTGGACTACCAAACAGCACATCTGCTCTGGAGGTGAGGGTCTTCATCCCATTCCATCAACAGAGCACCTACTGTGAGCTGCCTAGAGAGATATACTGGGGGGTCTCTGCCAGACTAGATCCCAGAGGCCTGCCTGGCACTCCTTGGGGGCTCTCTGGGACAGCAGGACGTGTCCATTCTTCACAAGACTCATCAGATGACTGGCGCCCCGTTGGGTATCTCTGGTAGTGGCAATAAACCACTGAGGATTCAACACAGGATGTGGGTGTGTGCCGAGGCATCCATTCTTCACAAGACTCATCAGATGCTCAAACGAGTCCGTGACCCCAAAATGTGAAGAACAGAAGCTTTCGATCATCTGCAAGGGAACTTCAGAAGGCAGCCTCAGTCCCAAGGGGTCTCCAGGGGCTGCAAAACCATCCCTGGTGCTTAGTGGTACATACTTGGTCTCAGCCCTTGCCACCTGGTCCTCTTCATTGGAAATCCACAGGTATATGTGTGTATATATATATATTTTTAATTTTTTAATTAATTAATTAGGTTTTTTTTGAGACAGTCTCACTCTGTTGCCCAGGCTGGAGTGCAGTAGTGTGATCTTGGCTCACTGCAAGCTCTGCCTCCCCGGTTCACACCATTCTCCTGCCTCAGCCTCCTGAGTAGCTGGGACTTCAGGTGCCCACCACCACACCCGGCTAATTTTTTTTGTATTTTTATTAGACATGGGGTTTCATCATGTTAGCCAGGATGGTCTCAATCTCCTGACCTCATGATCCACCCTCCTCAGCCTCCCAAAGTGCTGGGATTACACATGTGAGCCACCGCGCCCGGCCCAGATATACATTTATATTCATGTAATGTGCTTTCGTTTCTGTTCACACTTGGCTCACTTCTTCCCTACCAGCAGACTGTTCTGCAAGTGACAGGAAATCCACTGCAACTGGAGACCAGATCACTCCATCCACCCACTTCCCTCCACTTGACCTGGGGCTCAGTGGATACCGAGAGACCCAGGTGTCTGCTGAAGGAACTGGGGACAGAGCACCATTGTCCTAAATAAAACGTTCTACACCTGGACAGCACTCTCCCTGCTCCAAGAATGAGCCTGGCAGCCCCAGGACTGAAGAGAAAAACATCTCCAGGGCAGTGAAGAGAGAGTGATGAAGCGCCGGCACTCCCCTCGTCATCACAGATTTGGGGAAACACAACGGTGTCCAAGACAGAAGCAGGAGGAGAGGACAGGGGTGTATTCCAGCTCAGTCCATCTACACCACTGACAGGATCCTGCCACTTGACCCCTCGGGATCCTGTTTCAGGGGGTCCCCCGGGGCTGCTGCAGCCCTAATTGCTCCCCTTACCAAGTTCACGATGACAGCTCCTTGAGACACTCACAGGCCCCGTGGCTACTCCATACTCCCTGGCACCCAACCCTGGATTCAGTCCAGCACACTGAGTCCTATTGGTCAATTTCCTTTTTTTTTTTTTTTTTTGGAAAAAAAATTGAGATTTTAAAATTCACACATCATCAAATTCACCCATTTAAAGCATGTAACTCAGTGCTCCCAGAACTTTGGGAGGCCGAGGAGGGCAGATCGCTTGAGCTCAGGTGTTCAAGACCAGCCCAGGAAACATGGAGAAACCCTATCTCTGCAAAAACATAAAAATTAGCCAGGCATGGTAGTGTGCGCCTGTAGTCCCAGCTACCTGGGGGGCTGAGGCAAGAGAATCACTTCAGCTAGGGAGGTCGAAGCTGCAGTGAGCCATGGTTGTGCCACTGCCCTCCAGCCTGGGCAACAAAGCAAGATCCTGTCTCAAAAAAAAATAAATAAACACAATAAATAAAATATATAATTCAATGGGTTTTAGTGAGTTCACAGAGTAGGGTATCTATCACCACAATCCATTTTTGAGCATTTGCAAAAAAAAAAATAAAAAAAAAAAACTTGTATCCCTTAGCCATCACTCCTCAAGCTCCCCATCCTCTCCCTCCGTCTCTCTCCAACCACTAACTATTTTCTCTCTATATAACTTGGCCACTGAGGCATTTCATATAAATGGAATCACATGATGTATGATGAGTCAATTCTCTTCCATTCTTTTTTTCATTTATTTTGAGAAAAGCTTTGCGGTTTTCCAGATCTCCTCTGTGCCTGGTTCTTCAAGTTGCATGCCTGAATCACTTCAAAATATGAGATGGGAACACGCTGGAACCGCTTTGGCTTAACGTCCACCTCAAAGCCTATTCATTATGTCTTCAGCTTTCACTGAGGTCAAAGGTATTTGAAACCATTTTGCTTTTTGCGAAACCCCACCTGCAAACACCGTGTCACATTAAAAAATTCTTCCTAGATGAGAGCAGCAAGAAAAGTCTGCTTTCGAAATGAACTGATATTAGACAAAAGAATTCTGTTATTCCATCTTTCTCTTCTTGCCCTGGCTGCCAGGAAGCTCAGAGATTAAAAACCAGATGTAACTGTACAAATGCTCTCTTATGCTGCAGTTGGGTCTTAGAGACTCCTCATGCTTCAGGCAGAGTTTTACCAGCATGGCATGCAGCAGACTCATTTGGGAAATCAGCTAAAAAGACAGATTCCTGCTGAATCTGATATCCTATAGATAAGGTCTTAAAATCTGCAATTTAAATAACATGCCTAAAAATGTTCTCAGACCTGGCTTTAAAGCCAAAGCAAAATGTCACAGCCCTTTTCCTAGGACTTAAAAGACATTCTGGGGAAAACAAGCCTCGTTCCTCCTCTTGTGTCATCTTCATCATCACCCAGTGAGCACCCATGTGCATCATGCGGCTGTTTCCAGGGGCTGCAGTGAACAGAACAAATGTGCCCATTCCACATGAAAGGGTTGCCATTGCTCTAAGATGATGAGACCATCTTTGGCTGAGATGGGAGGATTTATAGAAATGAGCAGGCTGAACACAATCCTGTTCCCTGGATGCATAAACTCATTCCAAGTCCTCAAAGGGTTCCAGCAGTTTCCATGAATCCACTTCCTCAATGTCAAACACCAGAGCTTTGCAAAGCTTTAGGATGTTCTTGCCACCAGGAATCCCTGCTCTGGTAGGAGAGGTTTCTTTCCCCATTTCCTGCACTGGGTAACCAGGTCAGAACAGCAGGTGGAGGCACCAGGAGAGGAGCAGGAACCCCAGGTGGAGGCACAGGGAGAGGAGCAGGGACCCCAGGAGGAGGCACAGGGAGAGGAGCACGAACCGAAAAACACTGTGCCCATTTCTACAGAACCTGCAGGGTGCAGGACAGCTGCTGCCACCCAGGTAAGTCCAGGGGGCTTAAGGGCTGAGGTTCTTTACAGAGAATGAGCAAAGTTGAAAAAGGAGAATCTTCCCGGAGCAGCAGGGACTCCTAGCAGCTGAGGGGCAAGGCACAGTAAGGGGTGGCTCTCAGGACAGAGGCAGATATTTCCCACACGGCCAGCAGCCTGCACAGCTGTGCCTGCCAACAATTGTCTGGTATTTTGTGAGGACGCCAAGATTCCCGTACTCTTTCATCCCTCTATTCTGGAAAACACAGTTTGCTCCAACCTTTCACTATCCTAAATAGTGCCAAGTTGGACATCTTTATGATGACAGTTTCACTTTACTCTTCCCTCTGGATAAATCCCCGGGGGCAAGGTTTTTAACTCAAAGTCCATTTTCCTGTAAAACAGAGGTTCAAACACCACACAGAGGAGAGCACAGACTCTGTCCTCTGTGCTATGGAATTGTTTTTAATCACTGCATGAGCCATGTGGGGCATTAGAGCTAAATAGCATTGTTGAACTCTGAGGGTCTCGTTCTGATGTTCCCCACACTCGGAAACTGAATCCCTGTGGGAAAAGGTGGCGGCCACACCTGAGCACCCGGCTGATCTTCCTCCTACAAACACGTCATCTCCCTCTCTGGCTCTTGCCAGCCTGCTGCCTCCATCCACACAGAAGAACGGCCTTTCTGATAGGCAAACTGGACTAATCATGTCTTTTATTTTCTGTCGTAGGACGTTTTAACATCCAGGGGAGCCTCACAGACACTGGGAGAGACTGCCCCTTCCAGGGCTGACTAATTCCCACAGACAGTAAGTGGCTTTCTTGGGCCACTTACCATGCACTCACAGGCACAAGCCAACCACCTCTTTTTCAACTCCTATTCACCCAGTCAATATGAACCACCCCTGCCCTAAGGTTCCCCAGGACCAGGTGCCAGGCAAGCAAAGACCTCTGCTACGGCCCCAGGCCCACTGCAATGACTCACCCAGCCTGGCCCTGCCTCTCTCACAGAAACCCCCAGAAAAGCTCTGGCCTCAGTTTCCTCCCACATCCTGCCTCTTGACCAAACCCTGGGGCTTCCCCTGTGCCCCCAGGGCTCACACCCCCTGCTCTTGGGAAATGTAAGCCATAAAACCTTGTTTTGGGGAATCTTTTCTCCTCACTCAGCCACCTCCATCAGTTAAAATCCTGCAGCACAAATGAGACAGACACAACAAGGACGACGGTTTCCAGCCAGGTGAGAAACTGCACGCTGGCTCCCCTCTAGACCCCACAGCAATAAACCAGGGCTCCCCAGGCACCAGAGGGATATGCTCCCTTCTTTTCCACCCACAGCCGAAACACACACAGCCGGGAGTTCTTTCTTCTGTAGCCAAAAGACATCGTGATTTAGCGCCATCAGCTTTGCTTGAGAAAACGACCTTCCCTAACCACACGTTTCCAAAGAATTGTCGTCTTTGCTTAGCCTATGTTGGGAGACTAAAATGTGAAGATGGGTCTGGCTCAGGGTGCCACTGCTGTCTCAGCAAGTCTGGCCAGAAGCTAACTGGAGTCAGGCCAAGGGGGCATCACTGTCAGACCCTTGGGACACCGAAGTGCCCACCCACACATCTGTCACGTGCAACCCCAGGGCTGCCCTGTCCTCTGGGGTGGGGTATTGTGCAGTTCTGATTGGGACCCATGCAGCACTCCTCTCGTGCAAATTGCTAAGAAGATGAAGTGGGGTCACAAAAGGCCATTCTAGGACAGCAGGTGCTCGATGGGAGGTCTGGGGGTGACCACAGACTTTCGTTCTGGTCTCCAGGTATTGAAGGCCACCAAGCATCCCGTCTTCCACACATCCTCCTCTCAGCAGGGAGGGAGAACAGAATAGGGCTGTGTGGAGGTTTTCTCCTGGATCCCACAAACCCAGAGGAGCTGGCTGTGCTGCAGGTACATGGGGCCTTCCCGTCAGCCGACAGCTCCCTCCACCAACCATCCTCTCACAGCCCACATGGTCACACCATCAGGCAGGCATGCCCTGATGTATGATGTCCTTCCCTTCATCAAAACCCCTCATGATAGTGCAGCTTAATGCCATCCGAGTGCTGGAAAGAACCAGAGGCCCCAGCTCTCACCCTGGAGCCGCAGCAGGGCCCACGCTCTCTCTGAGCCTCGGTGTCCACCAGTCTCAGCGGGGGCAGCACCAAGTAACGTCTGGTCCCCTTGCCCCCTGCGTCTGTACTTTTGCGGCCTCCCTGGCTCCCCTCACCCTGTCTGAACACACCACTCTGTCATCTCAAGGCTTTGTGTCTCCCACGAAGCGTTCAGCAGGTTCTGCCCTGGTCACCCCTGGCTGCCCATCAGGAGGCTGAGGTCCCAGCGGCACTGAGGGAGCTTCAGACGGTGCCTCCTGCCAAGACAGGCCCCCTGAGCAAACGTGAGGTCAGGCCTGAAAAGAAAGCAATGAAGGCCTGCTGAGGATATACCTCCTTTCCCAGGCAGGCACCTGCAGAAAGCCACAGCCCCAACTGTTGCCCGAGGAGGTGTCCCCATATAGCCATCCGTGGCAAAGTGGCTCCCACTCAGGGCCCTGCTAATGTCCTCGGACATCCATCTACACCTCTCTCCCTGCACACACTGTAGTCATGCCAGCTCAGGAGCTCAAACCACTGCAAACACGATTATTCGGCAAAACCCAGACATGACACCCCAGAAGCGGCACCCCCACTCTGTATAGTCAGACCACCACCTTTTTAGGGACAAGGAGTGGAGTCAGGCTCCCGCAGCACCTACCACCAACTTGGGCACATTGCTGATGCTCAAATCAAATCTTTCCAACCACAATGAGACAGCATCCCCACCATCTCCAACCTCCAGGATGAAGATAACCAAGAAGAGAGACGGGAACAGAAGCAGGTGAGGACGTGGAACAAGTGGAGCCCTCATCCGATGCCGGAGAGGACGTCCAATGGCGTGGCTGCTCTGGAACACAATTTGTCCCCCCTCAAAAGGTTGAACACCGAGCTCCACATGGCCCAGCAGCTCTACTCCTAGGAATCTACCTGAGAGAAATGAAACCACATCCACACAAAAGCCTGTACAAGAATGTGCAAGTGTGTAAAAGCCAAAAAGTGGGAACAACCCAGATGTCCAGTATGTGATAAACATAATATTGGATTAAAAAGATGCTATATCATATGGTGCAGTATCATTCAGCCTTTAAAAGAAAGGAATCACTGAATCATGCTAAACGTGGGCAAACCTTGAAAACATGATGAGTGAGAGAAGACAGACACAAAGGTCACATATTATATGATTCCATTTATATGAACTGTCCCAGATGGGCAAATCCGTAGAGATGAAATGGAGATTTGCGGTCACCAGGGCCAGAGGTGATTGGTTAGAGGGATTCAGGAGGAGGGAGTACCTGCTAATGGTAAAGGTTTTGGGGGGAATATAAAAAAAAGATTACTCTTCACAGATGTTAATATTGATTTTGGTGATGACTGCACCACTCCGAAAATATAGCCACGTGCTGCTGTCAATATTTCAGTCAAGGAGGGACTGCATATGTGATGGCAGTCCCATGAGATTGCAATGGAGCTGAAAACTTTTTATCACCAAGTGAGGTCACAGCCACAGGGACGTCGTAGCTCAATGCATTCCTCACGTGTCTGTGATGCTGCTGGCCTAAACAGACCTCCTGCACTGCCAATCTAATTAAAGTCTAGCACATACAATTTTGTAGGTACATATAGTACTCAATAATAAGAAAAAACTATGTAACCGGTTTATGCATTTACTATATTTTTTAGAGTATGCATTCTACTTATTAAGAAAATAAAGAGGCTGTGTGCAGTGGCTCACGTCTGCAATCCCATCACTTTGGGAGGCTGAGGTGGGAGGATCAGCTGAGATCAGGAGTTCAAGACCAGCCGGGCCAACATGGTGAAACCCTGTCTCTACAAACAATACAAAAATTAGCAGGGCTTGGTGGCAGGCGCCTGTAGTCCCAGCTACACAAGAGGCTGAGGCATGAGAATCACTCAAGCCCAGGAGGCGGAGGTTGCAGTGAGCCGAGATCATGCCGCTGCACTCCAGCCTGGGCAACACAGCGAGACTCCACCTCAAAAAAAAAAAAAAAGAAAAGAAAAGAAAAGAAAAAAAGATGAAGATGGTAAATTCTGTATTACTTGTATCTTGCTAAGACTTTAAAAATAAAAACAAAATTTCATTTACAAAAGCAAGCAATGAGCAGGATCGGACCCTCACACCACAGTCTGCCAACTTCTGGCTGGGCACAAGTCAGTGGGTGCCCAGCAGGAGACGGTGGCTGCAGCGCAGGTGCAGAGGACAGGGTCCTCACCCCAGTCCAGCTCTGGCAAATGCTGCTTGATCCCCTGTTTCCCCACCCAGGAGGGTGCACTGGAGCATATCCTCTTGGGTCATGTCATTAATCATTAGGGGGCGTCTGATTACACCCACAAGTGGAAAATATATTTTGAGACAATAGCAAAGAACACCTCAGGAAAAACCACATCTTCAAATTCATCTAATCTAGTGTCTTCAACAGTCGATGAGAATTGCAACATTGTCAATTAACTCCGTTACTCCTAAGTGGAACCCTTCTGCCACTAATTATGCGATACCCTGGGCTGCTCACTAAATTACCCCTCGAGGGCAATTTTCCAGTTTTTTTTTCTGAGCAGCAAGGGGAGGTGATCGGTAGACAAGGCTAGAAACCCAGGATGTGTTCAGGTGCCTAGGCGCTGGGAGTCTCCACTGTAAAATGACGCTGCAGCCATGCAGAAGCCGCTGGAGGGTGAAGCACCCAGGTGAGCATGGCCGGGTTGGTGATTCTGGCTCACCCTTCTCTGCACCAGGACCAGCACCACCTGGGCCTCCCAGATCATCGACATCCACAAAAGGAAAACCCCACCCACCCCACCCAGCACCACCATTCTGCCTCCAGCCGAGGAGACTGATCTTCCCAGAAAGCAGCCCAGCTCCCCTCTCCCGAGGTCACCAACTGTGTAGGCTGAAAGTGCCCTGGCCAGAAAAACAAAACTAAAACAAATTCACTCCCAGCCTTCATGAGTTGCCCAGACAAGTTTTCTTTCTCTCCTTCCCATTAATTGCAGCCACCAGGGTTGCAGGGTTGCAAGGCTGCTGCTCTGGAAGCAAGTGCTCCCCATCACCTGTGAGCCAACAGCAGCTCCTGAGAGACAGGCTCCCAGTGACAAGCAAAGGCTCAACCCAACAGCCCGAGTGTCCCTTTCTTACAAAGCTCCCAGAGGAGCTAAGAAGGGAGTTTCAGGGAGACAGGTCCCAGCTGTGAACCGAGGCCAAGCTGGCCGGATGCAGGCACCTTCCAAAGGCAGAAGTGCATGCGCACCATGGGTGTTAGCTCTGCCCCAGCCACAGGAGAGAGTATGAATAAATAGCAAGTCCCAAGTCCAAGCTCCAAGGAAGCCAAAGGCAGCTGACTGCTGACAATATCTTATGGCTCAATCTCGGGCCTGCAGGGACACGTGCTCCTTCCCAGGTGGACAGGGACTAATGTCCTTCCCTCTCTGAGTCTGCTCCTGCTCTAGGATAAAGGGGTGGACCACCTTCTCCAGCAGGGTCACATGTTCTCATATGCATCCTTGTGACACCTTTTGAGCAGGAACCGTTCACTGGGACAGTGTTTCTGCACAAGGGACAAGTATGCAGCATCAGCTAGAGATGAGGGGGACTGTGGAGGATGCAGACTCAGCCCTCGGCCATGGCAGCCAGGGAAGGCAGGAGCACCCTCCACAGAGTCGTGTCACCATCCCTCCACCCGGGAGGACACTTGTCCACATCTGGGAAGGGAGTGACAGCAGAGGATAGAGAGGGAGCTCAGAGATTTGGAGGGACACGCGGGTGCATAGAAGGGCTTGAACATGGGGAGTGAGAGAGTCCGACTGGATTTCAGACAGGATTGGTGAGCTGCGGAGCTGGAGACAGGAAAACCAGGCAGGTGAGGCCACCCAGCTGCGATGGTGGCCAGGAACAGGGTAGTCCTGCATGGGGCTGTGACTCCGACATTCCATTCCTGCCTGCCGTGTTTAGGACCCCAGGGTATGCATTCTCATTTGGTGGTGGATGGTGAAGCAGAGATACACAATCGGCACATCAACAGCCTTCCATATGCATGGCTTCAGTTACTCTGAACTTAACCAACCATGCACACATTGGAAATATTTTTTAGTTGCATCTGTAGTGAACATGTACAGACTTTTTTCTTGTCATTATTCCCTAAACGATACAGTATAGCAACCATTTACATATCATTTACATTGTTTATGTATCACATAATCTGGAGATGTTTTAAAGTATATGAGAGAAAGTACTTAGGTTATATGCAAATACTGCACCATATTAAACCAGGGATTTGAGCATCCATGGACTGGCATTCACGAGAGGTCCGGGAACCAATCCCCTTTGGTTGCTGAGGGATGACTGTATGGCCTTTCCACAGTATTAAGATCTCATGGTGCATACAATTAGGAAAGCATATCTGACACAGCTTCTTGGGCAGGCCCGTGCAGCTCAGAGGCCCTTCCCTGAATGCAGGCACCACCAGGTACACCCCGTCCACGTGAAAATGACGGAGAGGAGCTGGAAGCACCTGCACTACTCATCTGTCTGAAGCTACACTCTCTGGGTCTGTCATGGGCACGTTGGTAAGGATAGCTCAGAAGGATTGAGAAATTGCCCACGGGGCTCTGGACCACACAGATCTGTCTTTATGGTCCCTGATATACATAGGCCATGCCAGGAGGCAAGGGTCCTGTACCAGCAGGAGCCCAGTGTGCAGACAAGCCAAGCTGGATTCAGCGACTCAATACCCACGTGACCATGACCAAGTATCTAACTGCTGAGAGCCTGTGTCCTCACTGTAATTGGTAATTCCACTTTCCGCATGGAGCTGGTGGTAGTCAGGATCAACGTTGATAAGATATTTGGCAGACGGGGCCTTTAAGCACATTACATGTGAGGTGATACCAGCAAGACACAGAGGAGGCACTCAAGAATAGAGCCACTGAGCACCAGCCCACGCTCTGGCCTCTGCAAAGCACACAGACCTGGGCTTCACTGCATCCTTCCCTGCACGTGGGCACCACAAGGCGCACCCCCATTCATGCGAAAATGACGGAGAGGAGCTGGAAGCACCTGCACCTCTCACCTGTCTGCAGCCACCCTGACTGGGTCTACCCTGGGCACACTGGTGAGAACAGCTCAGAGCACAGTCCAGAAGCCAGAGGCATAGTCCCTTTCATGCCCCACAAGGTCACACAAGCGGGCCACCAAGGACAATGCCATCCACCCTCTTCCCACCCAAACACAAGCACAGGGCCCACAGGGCCTGATAACAAGAAACTGAAAGTCCCTGGCCACAGTGCAAAGGTGGGGAGGTGGACAAAACCCAGACAGTGGCCACTGGCTTGCAGGTAACAAGGACAGGGGAAAATGTTATAACTCACCAGAGGTGTTGGGAGACTGAGCCCCACAGATGGCCTCTTAGAGCAGGAAATGTCTGTATTCTAGGGGGCCAAAGCAGGGTGCCTGGAGAGATTTCCGGACGTGTGGAAAGATAATGAGACCGGGGCATGGTCAGACACAGGCCGTTGAGAGGCACATGTTAAAACTTCATGTAGATTCTGATATTTCTGCGCTACAAACCAGGGATCGAACTTCTGCTTCTGGGCAGATGGAGTAGACACATTTTTCCCTATTCCTCACACAAAGCACAACTAAAACTCAGGATGCTGTATATAAAACAAACCTAACACTCTGCAAGGTGGAGAGAAGGCAGACCAGGCAGGGACATGGTGTGAGCTCTCTGGGTTTTCTTCTTGCCTCATACATCCCAGACGTGGTGTTGAATAAGCCAGCAACCCAGAAAAGCCAACAGGAGCAGGAACAATACCACAACAAAAGCATATCCTCTTTAGTCGAAAGACTAGGAAAGCGGCAGCTAACAGGGCAATACATTTAGACAACAGGTCTACTCCAGCCAGATACTGCAGAAAAATCTGTGGCCTCAGCCCCACCCACAGCAGCAAAGGCCGAGTAGGGAGTCTACATTTCCACCCTGTGTGGCTATAATGAAGCACCAAATCCCTGCCAGAGTGGCATCAAATAGACCAAAGGAAGGAGCTGGCACATTCATCCCCACCAGGCAGTAGTACATCCTCCTTTCACTCTGCCATTAGTATCGGCAGCATGAAGAGCCTGGATTTCTATAGCACCTGTCAGTAATGAGGTGACACCCCTTTCCACCTTCCCTTGTGGAAGTGGCGTCCGGAAAAGTTAGCTTACAAAAAAAGTTTAAGTAAGACTAAAAGTCTCATAACATAATACAAATATGTCCAAGTTTCAATGGAAAATCACCCATCAAACCAAGGATCAGGAAGATTTCAAACTGAAAAAAAGAAAATCAATGGATGCCAACATAGAGGTGACCGAGATGTCAGGATGATCTGACAAAGAGTTGAAAAGAACTATGATTAATGCTTCCATGAACAATTACAAACATGCTAGGAACAGACAAAACAGAAAGCCTCACCAAAGCAGTACATCTCACCAAAGACATAAAAAAGAATCAAATGAAAATGATAGAACTGACAGGGTGCAGTGGCTCATGTATTCCCAGCAATTTGGGAGGCCAAGGTTTGTGGATCACTCGAGGTCAGAAGTTCAAGACCAGCCTGGCCAACATGGTAAAACCCCATCTCTACTAAAAATACAAAATTTAGCCGTCTGTGGTGGTGGGCACCTGTAATCCCAGCTACTCAGGAGGCTGAGACAGGAGAATCACCTGGACCCAGGAGGCAGAGTTTGCAGTGAGCCAAGATCATGCCATGCACTCCAGCCTGGGCAACAAGAGTGAAACTTCATCTTACAAAAAAAGAAAATGATAGAACTAAAGAATACAGTAACTGAAATAAAGGACTCAGTAGATGGACTCAACAGCAGGATGGAGGGGACAGAGGAAATAATCACTGAACTGGAAGACAGAACAACAGACATTATCCCAACTGAACAATAGAGTGAAACAGACTGAAAATAAACACTCTAGAGTCTCAGGGAGTTATGGGACAATAATAAAATATCTAACTTTAAATGCTTGAAATCCCAGAAGGACAGATAACAGAGGGAGCATCTGAAAAAGTACTCAAAATGTCCCAAATTCGATGAGAGATATAAACCTACAGATTCCAGAAGCTGAATGAATCCCAAATAGGATAAACCCAATAAAATTCACACCAACATACATCAGAATTAAACTTCTGAAAACTAATAACTAAGAAAAAATATTGAAAACAGGCAGAGAAACCAATACTTCCATTTCTCATCAGAAACTGTGGAGACCAAAATAAAGTGGCACAGTAATTTTCAAGTGATGAAAGAAAAGAACTCTCAATCCATAATTTTATACCAGCAAAAAATCCTCTAAGAATGAAGGGAAAATTAAGATAGTCTCAGATGAAAGGAAACTTGCTACTGGCAGACCGATGCTAGAGCAATTGGACATCCATCAGCAAAACAATGAACATCAACCTAAGGGTCATGCCTTATACAAAAATTAATTCAAAATGAATCATGAACTTACATGTAAAATACAAAACTACAACTCTTAGATAAAATGGGAGAAAATCTTCAGGATCTAGAGACAGGAAATGAGTTCATAGACCCAGTAAAAAACACAATCCACATACAAAAATATTGACAAATAAGTTCTCATCCAAATTAAAAACTTTTGTTCTAAGAAAGACCTGCTGAAAGGAGAAAAATGCAAACCACAGAGTGGGAGAAAAATGTCTGCAAACCACATATTTAACAAATAATTTGAAATAATTTCTAGAATAAAGAACTCTCAAAGCTCAACAGTAAAAAAAAAAAAAAAAAAAAAAAAAAAAAAAAAAAAGACAATCCACTTAAAAGACCAAAAGATAGAAAAAAAGACCATTTATCAAGAGGATATACACATGGCAATAAGCACATGAAAACATGTTCAACACACCAGCTATTAAAGAAATGCAAATAAAACAAATATGACCATACACCTATCAAAACAGCTAGAATGAAAAATGGTGACACCAATTGCTAGTTAGAAAATAATCACACTGCCTGTGGAAAACCTGGATCTTACACATTGCTGGTGGAAATACAAAATGGTATAGACATTACAGAAAACAGTGTAGCCGTTCCTTAAAAACTTAAATATGTAACTCCCATGTGACTCAAAAACCACAATCCTAGGCATTCGTCCCACAGAAATTCAGACTTATGTTTATGGGCCACGTGCAGTGGCTCACGCCTGTAATACCAGCACATTGGGAGGCCAAGGCAGGTGAATCACTTTGACCCCAGGCATTCAAGATCAGTCTGGTCAAGGTAGTGAAATCCAGTCTCTACTAAAAACACATAAACTAGCTGGGCATGGTGGCATGCGCCTGTAGTCTCAGCTACTTGGGAGGCTGAGATGGGAGGATGGCTTGAGCTGGGGAGACAGGCAGTGAGCCAAGATCATGCCACTGCACTCTAGCCTGGGTGACAGGGCCAGGTGTCTTCAAGAAAAAAAAAAAAGAAAAGGAAACCTATACACTAAAGTTTATAAGCAGCTTTATTCATAATAGCCAAAAACTGCAAACCACCCAGATGGCCTTCAGAAGCTCAATGGTTAAACAAATTGATACATCCACACCAGGGAACATTTACTCAGCAATAAAAAGGGAAGAACATTTGAAACACAAGACCTGGGTGGCTCTCTAGAAAGTTGTGCTGACCAAGAAGAGGAAAGCCAATCCCAAAAGGCTACTTACGGTGTGATTCCATTTCTGTATAATTACTGAAATGACAAAATTACAGAGATGGAGAAGAGATGAGTGGCTACCAGGGGTTATAGAGCAAGTAAGGGTGGAAGGAAGTGTGTCAGGCCATAAAAAGGGCACCGTGGGGGGTCCTGGTGTGGACAGCAGCATTTGAATCTTGACCATGTCAACATCAGCATCCCAGCCATGATACTATAGTACTGTCCCAGGACGAGACTATGGGGTTAAACGGGGTGTATCTCTGGACTATTTCTTACAACTGCAATCTTAATACAGTTGCCCCTTAAGCAACACAGGTTTGAACTTCACAAGTCCACTTACACGTGGATATTCTCCCACCTCTGCAGCCTCTGAGAAGGCAAGACCAACCCCTTTCTCCTCCTCCTCTTCCCCCTCCTCTCCTCCTCCTCAGCCCACTTAACATGAAGACAATGCAGATGAAGACCTTTACTACGATCCACTTCCACTCAGTAAGGAGTGAATGTATTTTCTCTTTATGATTCTCTTAGTAACATGTTCTTTTCTCTACCTTATTTAAGATAAGGTTATTTGTTTTTATAACATACAAAACATGTGTTAATGGACAGTTTATGTTATCTGTAAGATTTCCATTAAATAGTAGGCTATCGGTAGTTACATTTTGGGGGAGTCACAAGTTACACCTGGACTTTGACTGTGTGGGAGTTGGAACCCCTAACCTCTCCATTGTTCAAAGGTTAACTGTAAAAATTTTAAGTCTTTTTAAAAGTACATTGTGGAAAACAAAAGAACAAAACTTTCACACAGTTTCAATGAGGCAGCAATTTCACTCCTAGGCATACAACTAAAAATAATAAAACATGCATGCCAGCCACAGTGACTCACACCTGTAATCCCAGCACTTTGGGGGGCCAAGGTGGGAGGGTGGCTTGAGCCCATGAGTGTGAGGCCAGCCCTGAAGTACAGGAGACCCCATCTCTACCAAAAAAAAGAAGTGTATATGAATGTTCTCATGGCAGCATCCCTAACAGCCCAAAAGTGGAGGTAACCCAAATGTCCCTCAGCTGCGGAATGCATAAATGCACTGTGGTCCAGCCTTAAAATGGAACATGATTCAGCCATCAAAAAGAATAAAGTCCTGACCCAGGCTACAACACGGATGAACCTCGGTAACACGATGCTAAGAAAAAGAAGCCAGTCACAAAGGATCTCATTTTGCACAATTCCATTTACATGAAATGCTCACGAAGGGCAAACCTACCAAGATGGAAGGCAGATTAGTCATTGCCAGGGACTGGGAAGAGGAGGGAAGATCGGAGTGGGGAGCAATGCTGATGGTTTTCGCGTCTTTATTAGGGAGGATGAACATGTTCCTAAGTCGACTCTCATGGTTGCACAATCTCCCTAATTTACTAAAAAACATGGCAACCGCAGGTTTTCAAAGGGCGAATCACAACGATATGTAAATTACATGTCAACCAATTCTCTAAGAAATCTGCAACTGGGTTCTAGGAAATTTTAATGGCATCAATTAAAGGGAAATGCTCCTTCCCCCAGTAGCGAATAACTGAATTACTGAACTATTTAAAATGTTGGCCTGCAAGCCAGACACAGTGGGTCATACCTGTAATCCCAGCACTTTGGGAGGCTGAGGTGGGAGGATCACTTGAGGTCAGGAGGTAGAGACCAGCCTGACCAACATGCAAAACCCCATCTCTACTAAAAGTACAAAAATTAGCTGGGGGTGGTGGTGCACATCTGTAATCCCATCTTCTTGGGAGGCTGAGGCAGGAGAATTGCTTGAACCCAGGAGGCAGAGGCTGCAGTGAGCCAAGATCATGCCACTGTACTCCAGCCTGAGCAACAGAGCAAGACTCATCTTAAAAACAAATAGGGCCGGGAATGGTGGCTCATGCCTGTCATCCCAGGACTTTGAGAGGCCAAGGCAGGCGGATCATGAGGTCAGGGTTTTGAGACCAGCCTGGCCAACATGGTGAAACCCCCTTCTCTACTAAAAAAAAAAAAAAAAAAAAAAATCAGCTGAGTGTTGTGGCACATGTCTGTAATCCCAGCTACTCAGGAGGCTGAGGCAGGAGAATTGCTTGAACCCAGAAGGCAGAGGCTACAGTGAGCCAAGAGCATGCCATTGCACTCCAGCCTGGGCAATAGAGCAAGACTCGTCTGAAAAATAACAAAATGTTAGCCTGCAGATGCACCTCTATTTCTGGAGGTGCTCATCACTTCTACAGAGGTGGAAACCATCATTGTGAGGAGTTCTGAAACAGCTCTGGGATCCACAGGAAATGCCCCCCCCCTCCAAAACTGGTCCTCCACGTGCTGGACTCCGAGTCGGGGGGCCTGCCTGTAGCCAGCCAGACCCAGTCTGCCTGAGCCTTGGGCCCCTTTTCTGGAAGGTGCCACAAAGCAGGGGCCTGGTCTGTGGAGCAGCCCACCTTGCCTGACCCCAGCCCCCTCCATGGCTTCCCCACTGCCCACATTCGAGCTAAGTCTGTGTCCTCTTCTGTCAAGGGGGGGGATGAGTGACCACACTCATTCCAGAGTCCTGGGCACTGGAGGAGCATGGCCAGGTGGCCCTGCTGCCCCACAGGCACCCCATGAACAGGGAGGAAATGTCACACCCTCCCCCTCTAATGTTTGAAACATGCATACAAATGTTCACAACAGCACATTTTGCAACAGCCAAAACCCAGAAAGAACAAAACACTGATCCACACACAATGGAGACACAAATATGAGCTACCGTACAATGGAGTACCTTCAGCCATAAAAAGGAAGGAGGCACTGATTCTACAGCACGAATCATCTGTGGGATAAGAAATACACTGGGCTTTGTCCCCAATTCCCTGCACAGAGATCCTAATACCCTTAGAATTTCCTGAGTAGAAGTGAGTCCCTTTTGACCCCACTGGAGCTTATGCTAATGAGGTGACAGGGTGGGGGCCCCAGTCTCAGACTGGGACTGGTCACCAAGAACACAGGTGTCTAAGAAGGTGGGAACTTCTGGCCCCACTTGCTGAGCTCCAGAAGGTACTGGAGATTAAGCTCTATAAAAACTCTTGCACAGGACGGGCACGGTGGCTCACGCCTGTAATGCCAGCACTTTGGGAGGCCAAGGCAGATGAATCACCTGAGGTCAGGAATTCAACATCAGCCTGGCCAACATGGTGAAACCCTGTCTCTACTAAAAATACAAAAATTAGCCGGGAATGGTGATGTGCACCTGTAATCCCAGCTACTCGGGAGGCTGAGGCAGGAAAATCGCTTGAACCCAGGAGGCAGAGGTTGCAGTGAGCCAAGACCATCCACTGCACTCCAGCCTGGGCAACAAGAGTGAAACTGTCTCGGGGGAAAAAAAAAAAAGTTAACTTTATGTTATGTGTATTTTACCTCCATAAAGAAACTAAAAAGAACCTCTCATTCTCAACAGCTCACAAGGGTTCAGTATCCGCTTCATGGAGCGAGGGGAAAACACTGAAGGCAAAAGGCCACCATGTACAGGCATGCAGCAGGGACAGAAGAGCTCCGATCTTCAGTTTTTGTTGGAAGCCACCTCCTGAGGTCTATGTGACACAGCCTGTGGGGAGTGGCTGCCTTGACGATGGGCACACATTCTCCTCACATGTGTGTGTACACCATCTCCCATCCTGCTGGCTGCCTTTGCTGAAGTCTGTGCCAGAAGCAATTATGACTTTATCAGATGCACCCATTCTCCTGCTGAGAAAACTGAGGCCAGACCAGCAGGTGCTGGCAGCAGAGCCAGGACCAGGAGGAAGCCAGGCTGGCCATTCCATTCTCCCTGCTCAGCCTCCTCCAACACCTCCATGGACACTGTTTGAAAGGCAGGACCAGACTGAGGGTGATGTTGCTGGGGACCCATCTCACCATCCATAGAACACTCCTCATTCTCCTTGTCCCCAGCTCAGTGGCCAGAGAAGGCAACGGGGCAGGCTGAAATTAGCTTACCAACAGTCACTGGGCAAAATTCAGGAATAAAATTAAAACATGCATTATGCCTCCTGGTTGAACCAAAATGCTGTGACCAGTAAAAGCATCAAAACCCAACATGGGGGCAGGTGTTGTGGCTCATGCCTGTAATCCCAGCACTTTAGGAGGCTGAGAAGGCTGGCAGATCACTTGAAGTCAGGAGTTCTAGACCAGCTTGGCCAACATGGTGATTACCCCATCTCTACTAAAAATATAAAAATTAGCCATGTGTGGTGGCATGCACCTATAGTCCCTTCTACTCCAGAGGTTGAGGTTGCAGTGAGCTAAGATGACACTCAGCTTGTGCCCCGTTCCAGTAGGCAACTTACAGAACCGTGACCTCAATAAATCACAGTCAGCAAGTGACCACCCACGGGCCAATTCTAGCCCAGGCCTGTTTTTATAAGTAAAGTTTTACTGGAATACAGCTGCGCCCATTCCTCCATGTATTTGCCTTTCACTGTTTTTTCGGAGAGACAGTACACAGCCCACAAGCATGACATTTTTACTCCAGCCTGGGTGACAGAGCAAGACTGTCTCAAAACAAACTTACTTTAGGCTTGGGAGACAGAGTGAGACCAAGGCCCAGAGAGGCCAACTGGCCTGTCCAAGGTCACACAGCAACATGGCAGAGATGCTCTGCAGTGCAACATACCACTTACTACATACAGCAAGGAATCCAACACTCCCCAAAGCCCAAAGATGTCAGGGTAAGAGCGGAGAGGCCAGAGGCCCCTCCTGGCCAGTGCTATGCTCCCTCTGTGGCCCAAGTTCTCCAGGCAGATCGCCCGTCACCATGGCCTAGAGAACAGGGTGCTGAAACACAGTGACGTTCAACTCTGCTGGACAAATGCACTATCTGTGGCCAGAGCTTGCTCGAGTCAATCAGTAGAAGCGTTGAAGAGCTGGGGCCCTGTCAGACACCAGCACACCCCCACGGGGTGACCCCCTCACAGGGGACCCCCAGGGGGTGAGCACCAGCAGTGGGGAGAGCACAGCAACGGGTCTCACTCCCTTGGCCCCAGGATTCGGTGAGTGCTGCTGCCCGGGGGGCTGTAACACTCAGGGGGGTTCAGTCCCTCCACTGCCGCCGCCGTCACTGCCGCCTCGACCCACACGCCCTCCTGAGGGACAACTTGGTGCCGGGGAAGATGGGGGTGGAGGGAGGATTGATGGACGGACAGGGCCCCCCCAGCCACCTTCCCTATCGGGCCTTCCTAGCCATCCTGGAGCCGGTCACGGCACACCACCACAGTGGAAATGCACCCTGCTGCGGCCTGTCGCCTGTTGCGGGATGGTACCCCGCCAAAACCCCTCCCCCACCCACCCACCACCACACCCACCCACCATGCCCACCGGAGCCCACCCCCTCCTGAGGAGGGGTAGCAGGGGAGGGAGGGAGGCTGGAGGGGTCAGTAGGAACCGGGGGCGGGGAAGGTCTGCCGGGCCACTGACACGGCTGGACCCATGGCCAGGTTGAATCCTCCAGGTGGACTGCACAGATGCCAGCCGTTTACCTCTTAATGGTTTCATCCCCTCTCGAACTCTCTTCAAAGTTCTTTTCAACTTTCCCTTATGGTACATAACTATCGGTCTCGTGCAGGTAATTAGCCTTAGATGGAGTTTACCATCTACTTTGGGCTGCATTCCCAAGCAACTCGACTCCAGGAAAACCTGGGCCCAGCACACGGGGGGCCACTACCGGCCTCACACCATCCACGGGCTGGGCCTCAATCAGAAGGATTTGGGCCCCCCACGGGCAGCACCAGGGAGTGGGTCTTCCATACACCACATATCCCATGCCCCAGCGCAGGGGGAGGATTCAGCACTGGGCTCTTCCCTGTTCACTCACCCTTACTGAGGGAATCCTGGTTAGTTTCTTTTCCTCCGCTGACTAATATGCTTAAATTCAGCAAGTCACCACTTCTGATCTGAGGTCAAGTCTCAGGGGAAGGAGGCAAACGGGCAGGGCAGGGCGGGGGTGGGCTGGTCGGCGGATGGACGGAACGCACCAGCCAGCCCACCCGACCACCCGGTGCTCCGTCAGGAGAAGGGCCCAGCAAGGGGAGAGGCAAGAGAGAGAGCATCACAGCCGACGGCACCCCCGCCACCCCGCCAGAGCAGGAAGATGGGAGGGAGGGGCACGGGGTGGGACAGACACGGCACACCCCGACCCGTCCCCCACACAGATGTGGGGGACAGGTCCAAGGACGCAGAGGTGGCGGAGCTGCCCCACCCCAACGCAGAAGCTCAGGACGGGGCCCCGGCAAGGCACAGCGCGGCCACGCGACAGCGGACAACACCGCGGCATCCCGCAGGTCACCGCCAGGGAGAGGCAAACCCCGGGATAACAGCCATGAGCACAAACAGGCGGGCCATGGGGTGGGCTTCCAGCCCCAGAAAACGCACCACAAAGCGAGCTGGGCAGGTGGGAGGGCGAGGAGGACGGGGCCTCGGATTAGGGGTGGCGGGGAGGAGGAGGGGCATGGGAGCGGCAGTCAGCCGGATGCCAGCCAGGCCGCCACCAGGGGCAGGTGGCAAACTGCAGCAACCGGGACACACTCCCCCACCCGATCCCTTCCTTCCGGGCCTGCCTTCCTCCCCCCACATGCAACAAGCCCCCGCCAACGCACAACAACGATGGGCACGGGACCTTCCACCCGGCCAGGGCCGACAAACCCCAAACCCCAAGCCACGTGCGGCACAAGGGAGCCCCCTTCGGAGGAACCCAGACTGCAGTGGCAGCCACAGGAACTCAGCCAGAGCCGGCTCTCTTCCCTCTCCATCTTCGCAGGCGGCAGCGCCACCCTCTGTCTCTCTCCCAGCCGGGCCCCCTTCCCCCTGCCACCCAACAGGTGACCATGCAGGGCCCACAGGGGCAGGCGGAAGGGGCGGGCATGACAGAAGGGGAGGGCAGACGTCACTGGGTCTGCACTTGAGGGGACAGAGGGCCCTGGCGGGCCCTGCGAGGGAACCACCAGCCATGCATCCCATGGATCCTGGAAGCATCCCCGGGGGCGATTGATTGGCAAGTGACACTCAGGCATAGCCCCGGGAGGAACCAGGGGCCACAACAAGGGCGTTTGAAGTGTCCATGATCAATGTGTCCTGCAATTCACATTAATTCTTGCAGCTGTGTTCTTCATCGATGCATGAGCTGAGTGATCCATGGCTAACTGTTGTACGAGGTCCCCAGAGGGGGTTGCCTCAGGCCAGCCAGTGAGACAGCAAACAGGACCAGACTCTGGGGAGGGGTCAGAAGGTTTCACACCACTTGGAGGCGCACACTGCCCACACAGGGTTGAGCGCAGACACCACCCCACAGGCACCCGGGGGTTCCCACCCCCACAGCACAAGGCACACACCACAGGCACGGCACGCGCGCAACTGCACGACGGCCGCCGGGTAAAGCCCCCACCCAACAGCCGCCAGGACTGCAGCATCAGCACCTGCACGCGAGTGCGGTGCGGCCCGGCCGTGGGGCGGAGTCCGTGGTGGAGGCGTGGGAGGAGCCAGGCCCTCCTGACGGGACTCCCCGGAGGGCCCACCACCCCCAACCCATGGGCAGACAGGCAATCCCCCAAGGGGTCTTTAAACCTCAGTACCATGAACGCACTAGGTACCTGGACAGCAGGGGTGGCAGACGAGGAGGGGGGAACCAGCATCCAGTACCCGACCCTCAAGACACCTTAGCAGGAAGGCCAGGGAAAGCAAGCAGGCCGGGCCCAGTGGCACAGCGGAGGCAACGGCGGCGGTGGGAATCCGGCAAGCCCTGACGGGAGCCAGCGGGGTGGGGCCAGACAACGGGCCCCAGCAGGGAGTAGGGCACCAAGACCCCCCAACCCCGCCGTGACGCCGCCGAGAACCACCTCCGCACCCACGGACACACACATCGGGGCCACAACCAGGGACCACTCCCAGCCACTCACCAGGCCAGCCAGCCAGCCCCACAACATGCACACACACACACACACCTTCCCTCTCCCCCATCTCCCTCCCCAGTTCTCCGGCTCTCACGGCCGGCAGGGCTGAGCAGCGAACTAATGGCAAGGGCCCCACCCGTGCAGCACCGCAGTGGGGGAAACACGGTCAGCCGAAGAGGAAGGACACGGCGGCAGCACCAAGCCTTGCTCTTTGCTCCGTTAATGATCCTTCTGCAGGTTCACCTACAGAAACCTTGTTATGACTTTTACTTCCTTCTAGATAAAGTTCGACCGTCTTCTCAGTGCTCTGCCAGGGCCATGGGCTGACCCCGGCAGGGCCAATCCAAGGTACTCAGTAAACCATCCAATTGGTAGTAGCGATGGGTGGTGTGTGCAAAGGGCAGGGACTTAATCAATGCAAGCTTATGACCGGCACTTCCTGGGAATTCCTCCTTCATGGGGAATAATTGCAATCCCCAATCCCCATCATGAATGGGGTTCAATGGGTTACCCGCACCTGCCAGCATAGGGTAGGCACACACTGAGCCAGTCAGTGTAGCACACGTGCAGACCCGGACATCTAAGGGCATCACAGACCTGTTATTGCTCAGTCTCGGGGGGCTGAATGCCACTTGTCCCTCTGAGAAGTTGGGGGACACCGACCGCTTAGGGGTCATGTAACTAATTAGCATGCCAGAGTCTCATTCGTTTTCAGAATTAACCAGACAAATCGCTCCAACTAAGAACAGCCATGAACCACCACCCACAGAATCGAGAAAGAGCTATCAATCTGTCAATCCTGTCCGTGTCCAGGCGAGGTTTCCCATGTTGAGTCAAATTAAGCTGCAGCCTCCACTCTGGTGGTGCCCTTCCATCAAGTCCTTTGTTTCAGCTTTGCAACCATACTCCCCCCGGAACCCAAAGACTTTGGGTTCCCAGAAGCTGCCCAGCGGGTCATGGGACTAATGCCGCCACATTGCCAGTCAGCATCATTTATGGTCAGAACTACAACAGTAACTGATCTTCGAACCTCCAATTTCGTTCTTGATCAATGAAAACACTCTTGGCAAATGCTTTCGCTCTGGTCCGTCTTGCGCCGTTCCAAGAATTTCACCTCTAGCGGGGCAATACAAACGCCCCCAGCCATCCCTCTTAATCATGGCCTCAGTTCCAAAAACCAACAAAATAGAACCACGGTCCTATTCCATTATTCCTAGCTGTGGTATCCAGGTGGCTCAGGCCTGCTTTGAACACTAATTTTTTCAAAGTTAACACTTCAGGCCCCGCGGGACACTCAGCTAAGAGCATCGAGGGGACACCAAGAGGCAAGGGGCAGGGATGGGCAGGGAAGTGGCTCGCCTCATGGCGGACGGCCCAGCTGCTCCCAAAATCCAACTACAAGCTTTTTAACTTCAGCAACTTTAATACACGCTATTGGAGCTCAAATTACCACAGCTGCTGGCACCAGACTTGCCCTCCAATGGATCCTCGTTAAAGGATTTAAAGTGGACTCATTCCAATTACAGGGCCTCAAAATGGTCCTGTATTGTTATTCTTCGTCACTACCTCCCTGGATCGGGAGTGGGTAATTTGAGCACCTGTTGCCTTCCTTGGATGTCGTAGCTGTTTCTCAGGCTCCCTCTCCAGAATAGAACCCCTGATTTCCCATCACCCATGGTCACCATGGTAGGCATGGCAACTACCATCAAAAGTTGACAGGGCATTCGAATGGGTCATCACTGCCACAGGGGGCATGCACCCACCAAGACCCACCTCACAAGCCCCGGGTCCCACCACCAGGGCCCCAAAGCAACCACAGCCACAAACCCACCAGGGGCACATGATTCTCATCCATCCTGCAACCCAGCCCCGCTCTAGGAGACCAGCACACCCCCACCGTGGGACGCTTTCCCAGGGCCAGGCAGCCCGACCCTGTGCCAAGCAAACACACTCATCGGCACCAGTTGTGACTCGGCACAGGAGCAGGTAGAGAGCCGACTCACACCAGAGGGTTCACACACCAGACAGAACGCCACGCACACCCACCGCTCACTGACATCCACATCCTAACCTGCTAGGACACCAGGCCCGGCCCAGCGGGATCCTCCCCCTACTCAGAAGGGGGAGGCATGGGCCACAGTAGACAAACAAGCCACACTCAGCCACCACCGCAGTGGCCGGCAGAACCCTCACTCTCCCCACCTTCACCCCGTCAAGGGGGAAGCGGAGGAGGGTCCTCTGCAAGCAAGTCACTATGGCAGCACTACCATAAAGGAGACAGAGACAGAGGCGGCCGGCCAGGGGATCCAGTACCCCAAGGCACACCTCTTGGATCATTTGAGAAGGCTTTCTCACCAAGGGTGGGTCACACTCCCCACCTGACAGCCACCCCTCATAGGGCCCACAGAGGTACTCAGGGATGCCTGGGGAAGGGAGGGGGCCTGCCATATAAGGAAATACCTGTGTGCAGCCACCTTGAGCATTCACAGTCAGGGTGAAGGCCCAGCCGGTGCACACGTGCACGCAACCCCACAAGGCCCCCCCATTCACCCGCCTCCTTTCTTCCCAGGCAAACCACCTCCAAGTAAACACACACACAACCAGTCGGAGGCAGAACGGTAGCCCCTCGGTGGCCAGCCAGTACACACATCACCGGCCCGAGCCCACCGCGATTGCTCACACGGCCCACACGCACCCACCAGAGGGGAGCACGGAACGTGCACTCACCAGACCAGGCAGGCACCCTTCCCCGCGTGGGAGGGACGCATCTCATCTCAATCAACCACCTCAAACCCCACCCCAACGAGCTCTCTCAGGACCCACACACGGACACCACAGTGGCAACTGCAAGAGGGGGCACCTGGGGTGGGAATGACACACCACCACTCGGCCTCGTGCACCTGAGGGACAACCCAGAGCGCACCAGAATCACTGCAAAGGCCCAGGTGGAACCAATGCTTGCACAAACCCCCCAAGAGGGCAGCACGACGTGCTGGCGAGACAGCACCCCCACCACCACAGAAGCGGGTATCCCACAAGTTGACAACCACAGGAGGCAACAGTGAGGAGTGAGTGCCTGCCGTGTCAGAGGACCCCGCCAACCCACCCTGCAACGCAGAAAGCGGCGGCGGGACACCGAGGTCAGGCCAGGTTCTGCACCTCATGCCTTCCCAACACACCACCGGCAGGCGAGAAGAGAAACAACGGGCCCCCACAGGGCGGGGCAAGAACAGTCCCATTCACCACGAATATCCGCCCCTCACCCGTCGCAGCTCAGACCCGGCCAGGGAGAGCATGATATCACCACATCCATCACGAAAAGCCCCCCGGGAGCGGGGATTGGCCAGCCATCCATAACTGCCAGCCGATCAGCCCAGCTACTCCCCATTCCGAGGAAGGGGAGGCAGACAACCCAGTGGAGATGAGAACGCCTGACACGCACGGCACAGAGCCAACGGGGTGGGGTTGTC